>NC_134690.1:163350847-163545202 GCF_050947455.1 Rhinoderma darwinii | reverse complement strand
CTGAGTTAAGGGGAGGGCTTAGCTGCTACCAGGTGGTATAAATCAGGCCTCACTACTCTGTAGAGCTGCTCTGTGCCTTGAATAGCAAGTGGTTTGTATATTAAGTGGAGTTCCAAAAACGGATTGATTTACTGTGTTGTGTGTGACAAAGTGGGGGGCCATTGTATGTGATATATGTATTGATTGCTTGCTTGCTACAAAGTTTGCAAAAGTGACATAATTTGTAACTTTTTTTCCTTTGCAGTTTCCTGAGTAGCTGAGTAAGGGGGAGGGCTTAGCTGCTACCAGGTGGTATAAATCAGGCCTCACTACTCTGTAGAGCCTGCTCTGTGCCTTGAATAGCAAGTGGTTTGTATATTAAGTGGAGTTCCAAAAACCGGATTGATTTACTGTGTTGTGTGTGACAAAGTGGGGGCCATTGTATGTGATATATGTATTGATTGCTTGCTTGCTACAAAGTTTGCAAAAGTGACATAATTTGTAACCTTTTTTTTCCTTTGCAGTTTCCTGAGTAGCTGAGTAAGGGGGAGGGCTTAGCTGCTACCAGGTGGTATAAATCAGGCCTCACTACTCTGTAGAGCCTGCTCTGTGCCTTGAATAGCAAGTGGTTTGTATATTAAGTGGAGTTCCAAAAACCGGATTGATTTACTGTGTTGTGTGTGACAAAGTGGGGGGCCATTGTATGTGATATATGTATTGATTGCTTGCTTGCTACAAAGTTTGCAAAAGTGACATAATTTGTAACCTTTTTTTTCCTTTGCAGTTTCCTGAGTAGCTGAGTAAGGGGGAGGGCTTAGCTGCTACCAGGTGGTATAAATCAGGCCTCACTACTCTGTAGAGCCTGCTCTGTGCCTTGAATAGCAAGTGTTTGTATATTAAGTGGAGTTCCAAAAACCGGATTGATTTACTGTGTTGTGTGTGACAAAGTGGGGGGCCATTGTATGTGATATATGTATTGATTGCTTGCTTGCTACAAAGTTTGCAAAAGTGACATAATTTGTAACCTTTTTTTCCTTGCAGTTTCCTGAGTAGCTGAGTAAGGGGGAGGGCTTAGCTGCTACCAGGTGGTATAAATCAGGCCTCACTACTCTGTAGAGCCTGCTCTGTGCCTTGAATAGCAAGTGGTTTGTATATTAAGTGGAGTTCCAAAAACCGGATTGATTTACTGTGTTGTGTGTGACAAAGTGGGGGGCCATTGTATGTGATATATGTATTGATTGCTTGCTTGCTACAAAGTTTGCAAAAGTGACATAATTTGTAACCTTTTTTTTCCTTTGCAGTTTCCTGAGTAGCTGAGTAAGGGGGAGGGCTTAGCTGCTACCAGGTGGTATAAATCAGGCCTCACTACTCTGTAGAGCCTGCTCTGTGCCTTGAATAGCAAGTGGTTTGTATATTAAGTGGAGTTCCAAAAACCGGATGATTTTACTGTGTTGTGTGTGACAAAGTGGGGGCCATTGTATGTGATATATGTATTGATTGCTTGCTTGCTACAAAGTTTGCAAAAGTGACATAATTTGTAACCTTTTTTTCCTTTGCAGTTTCCTGAGTAGCTGAGTAAGGGGGAGGGCTTAGCTGCTACCAGGTGGTATAAATCAGGCCTCACCTACTCTGTAGAGCCTGCTCTGTGCCTTGAATAGCAAGTGGTTTGTATATTAAGTGGAGTTCCAAAAACCGGATTGATTTTACTGTGTTGTGTGTGACAAAGTGGGGGGCCATTGTATGTGATATATGTATTGATTGCTTGCTTGCTACAAAGTTTGGCAAAAGTGACATAATTTGTAACCTTTTTTTTCCTTTGCAGTTTCCTGAGTAGCTGAGTAAGGGGGAGGGCTTAGCTGCTACCAGGTGGTATAAATCAGGCCTCACTACTCTGTAGAGCCTGCTCTGTGCCTTGAATAGCAAGTGGTTTGTATATTAAGTGGAGTTCCAAAAACCGGATTGATTTACTGTGTTGTGTGTGACAAAGTGGGGGGCCATTGTATGTGATATATGTATTGATTGCTTGCTTGCTACAAAGTTTGCAAAAGTGACATAATTTGTAACCTTTTTTTTCCTTTGCAGTTTCCTGAGTAGCTGAGTAAGGGGGAGGGCTTAGCTGCTACCAGGTGGTATAAATCAGGCCTCACTACTCTGTAGAGCCTGCTCTGTGCCTTGAATAGCAAGTGGTTTGTATATTAAGTGGAGTTCCAAAAACCGGATTGATTTACTGTGTTGTGTGTGACAAAGTGGGGGGCCATTGTATGTGATATATGTATTGATTGCTTGCTTGCTACAAAGTTTGCAAAAGTGACCTAATTTGTAACCTTTTTTTCCTTTGCAGTTTCCTGAGTAGCTGAGTAAGGGGGAGGGCTTAGCTGCTACCAGGTGGTATAAATCAGGCCTCACTACTCTGTAGAGCCTGCTCTGTGCCTTGAATAGCAAGTGGTTTGTATATTAAGTGGAGTTCCAAAAACCGGATTGATTTACTGTGTTGTGTGTGACAAAGTGGGGGGCCATTGTATGTGATATATGTATTGATTGCTTGCTTGCTACAAAGTTTGCAAAAGTGACATAATTTGTAACCTTTTTTTTCCTTTGCAGTTTCCTGAGTAGCTGAGTAAGGGGGAGGCTTAGCTGCTACCAGGTGGTATAAATCAGGCCTCACTACTCTGTAGAGCCTGCTCTGTGCCTTGAATAGCAAGTGGTTTGTATATTAAGTGGAGTTCCAAAAACCGGATTGATTTACTGTGTTGTGTGTGACAAAGTGGGGGGCCATTGTATGTGATATATGTATTGATTGCTTGCTTGCTACAAAGTTTGCAAAAGTGACATAATTTGTAACCTTTTTTTTCCTTTGCAGTTTCCTGAGTAGCTGAGTAAGGGGGAGGGCTTAGCTGCTACCAGGTGGTATAAATCAGGCCTCACTACTCTGTAGAGCCTGCTCTGTGCCTGAATAGCAAGTGGTTTGTATATTAAGTGGAGTTCCAAAAACCGGATTGATTTACTGTGTTGTGTGTGACAAAGTGGGGGGCCATTGTATGTGATATATGTATTGATTGCTTGCTTGCTACAAAGTTTGCAAAAGTGACATAATTTGTAACCTTTTTTTCCTTTGCAGTTTCCTGAGTAGCTGAGTAAGGGGGAGGGCTTAGCTGCTACCAGGTGGTATAAATCAGGCCTCACTACTCTGTAGAGCCTGCTCTGTGCCTTGAATAGCAAGTGGTTTGTATATTAAGTGGAGTTCCAAAAACCGGATTGATTTACTGTGTTGTGTGTGACAAAGTGGGGGGCCATTGTATGTGATATATGTATTGATTGCTTGCTTGCTACAAAGTTTGCAAAAGTGACATAATTTGTAACCTTTTTTTTCCTTTGCAGTTTCCTGAGTAGCTGAGTAAGGGGGAGGGCTTAGCTGCTACCAGGTGGTATAAATCAGGCCTCACTACTCTGTAGAGCCTGCTCTGTGCCTTGAATAGCAAGTGGTTTGTATATTAAGTGGAGTTCCAAAAACCGGATTGATTTACTGTGTTGTGTGTGACAAAGTGGGGGGCCATTGTATGTGATATATGTATTGATTGCTTGCTTGCTACAAAGTTTGCAAAAGTGACATAATTTGTAACCTTTTTTTTCCTTTGCAGTTTCCTGAGTAGCTGAGTAAGGGGGAGGGCTTAGCTGCTACCAGGTGGTATAAATCAGGCCTCACTACTCTGTAGAGCCTGCTCTGTGCCTTGAATAGCAAGTGGTTTGTATATTAAGTGGAGTTCCAAAAACCGGATTGATTTACTGTGTTGTGTGTGACAAAGTGGGGGGCCATTGTATGTGATATATGTATTGATTGCTTGCTTGCTACAAAGTTTGCAAAAGTGACATAATTTGTAACCTTTTTTTCCTTTGCAGTTTCCTGAGTAGCTGAGTAAGGGGGAGGGCTTAGCTGCTACCAGGTGGTATAAATCAGGCCTCACTACTCTGTAGAGCCTGCTCTGTGCCTTGAATAGCAAGTGGTTTGTATATTAAGTGGAGTTCCAAAAACCGGATTGATTTACTGTGTTGTGTGTGACAAAGTGGGGGGCCATTGTATGTGATATATGTATTGATTGCTTGCTTGCTACAAAGTTTGCAAAAGTGACATAATTTGTAACCTTTTTTTTCCTTTGCAGTTTCCTGAGTAGCTGAGTAAGGGGGAGGGCTTAGCTGCTACCAGGTGGTATAAATCAGGCCTCACTACTCTGTAGAGCCTGCTCTGTGCCTTGAATAGCAAGTGGTTTGTATATTAAGTGGAGTTCCAAAAACCGGATTGATTTACTGTGTTGTGTGTGACAAAGTGGGGGGCCATTGTATGTGATATATGTATTGATTGCTTGCTTGCTACAAAGTTTGCAAAAGTGACATAATTTGTAACCTTTTTTTTCCTTTGCAGTTTCCTGAGTAGCTGAGTAAGGGGGAGGGCTTAGCTGCTACCAGGTGGTATAAATCAGGCCTCACTACTCTGTAGAGCCTGCTCTGTGCCTTGAATAGCAAGTGGTTTGTATATTAAGTGGAGTTCCAAAAACCGGATTGATTTACTGTGTTGTGTGTGACAAAGTGGGGGGCCATTGTATGTGATATATGTATTGATTGCTTGCTTGCTACAAAGTTTGCAAAAGTGACCTAATTTGTAACCTTTTTTTTCCTTTGCAGTTTCCTGAGTAGCTGAGTAAGGGGGAGGGCTTAGCTGCTACCAGGTGGTATAAATCAGGCCTCACTACTCTGTAGAGCCTGCTCTGTGCCTTGAATAGCAAGTGGTTTGTATATTAAGTGGAGTTCCAAAAACCGGATTGATTTACTGTGTTGTGTGTGACAAAGTGGGGGGCCATTGTATGTGATATATGTATTGATTGCTTGCTTGCTACAAAGTTTGCAAAAGTGACATAATTTGTAACCTTTTTTTTCCTTTGCAGTTTCCTGAGTAGCTGAGTAAGGGGGAGGGCTTAGCTGCTACCAGGTGGTATAAATCAGGCCTCACTACTCTGTAGAGCCTGCTCTGTGCCTTGAATAGCAAGTGGTTTGTATATTAAGTGGAGTTCCAAAAACCGGATTGATTTACTGTGTTGTGTGTGACAAAGTGGGGGGCCATTGTATGTGATATATGTATTGATTGCTTGCTTGCTACAAAGTTTGCAAAAGTGACATAATTTGTAACCTTTTTTTTCCTTTGCAGTTTCCTGAGTAGCTGAGTAAGGGGGAGGGCTTAGCTGCTACCAGGTGGTATAAATCAGGCCTCACTACTCTGTAGAGCCTGCTCTGTGCCTTGAATAGCAAGTGGTTTGTATATTAAGTGGAGTTCCAAAAACCGGATTGATTTACTGTGTTGTGTGTGACAAAGTGGGGGGCCATTGTATGTGATATATGTATTGATTGCTTGCTTGCTACAAAGTTTGCAAAAGTGACATAATTTGTAACCTTTTTTTCCTTTGCAGTTTCCTGAGTAGCTGAGTAAGGGGGAGGGCTTAGCTGCTACCAGGTGGTATAAATCAGGCCTCACTACTCTGTAGAGCCTGCTCTGTGCCTTGAATAGCAAGTGGTTTGTATATTAAGTGGAGTTCCAAAAACCGGATTGATTTACTGTGTTGTGTGTGACAAAGTGGGGGGCCATTGTATGTGATATATGTATTGATTGCTTGCTTGCTACAAAGTTTGCAAAAGTGACATAATTTGTAACCTTTTTTTTCCTTTGCAGTTTCCTGAGTAGCTGAGTAAGGGGGAGGGCTTAGCTGCTACCAGGTGGTATAAATCAGGCCTCACTACTCTGTAGAGCCTGCTCTGTGCTTGAATAGCAAGTGGTTTGTATATTAAGTGGAGTTCCAAAAACCGGATTGATTTACTGTGTTGTGTGTGACAAAGTGGGGGGCCATTGTATGTGATATATGTATTGATTGCTTGCTTGCTACAAAGTTTGCAAAAGTGACATAATTTGTAACCTTTTTTTTCCTTTGCAGTTTCCTGAGTAGCTGAGTAAGGGGGAGGGCTTAGCTGCTACCAGGTGGTATAAATCAGGCCTCACTACTCTGTAGAGCCTGCTCTGTGCCTTGAATAGCAAGTGGTTTGTATATTAAGTGGAGTTCCAAAAACCGGATTGATTTACTGTGTTGTGTGTGACAAAGTGGGGGGCCATTGTATGTGATATATGTATTGATTGCTTGCTTGCTACAAAGTTTGCAAAAGTGACATAATTTGTAACCTTTTTTTCCTTTGCAGTTTCCTGAGTAGCTGAGTAAGGGGGAGGGCTTAGCTGCTACCAGGTGGTATAAATCAGGCCTCACTACTCTGTAGAGCCTGCTCTGTGCCTTGAATAGCAAGTGGTTTGTATATTAAGTGGAGTTCCAAAAACCGGATTGATTTACTGTGTTGTGTGTGACAAAGTGGGGGGCCATTGTATGTGATATATGTATTGATTGCTTGCTTGCTACAAAGTTTGCAAAAGTGACATAATTTGTAACCTTTTTTTTCCTTTGCAGTTTCCTGAGTAGCTGAGTAAGGGGGAGGGCTTAGCTGCTACCAGGTGGTATAAATCAGGCCTCACTACTCTGTAGAGCCTGCTCTGTGCCTTGAATAGCAAGTGGTTTGTATATTAAGTGGAGTTCCAAAAACCGGATTGATTTACTGTGTTGTGTGTGACAAAGTGGGGGGCCATTGTATGTGATATATGTATTGATTGCTTGCTTGCTACAAAGTTTGCAAAAGTGACATAATTTGTAACCTTTTTTTTCCTTTGCAGTTTCCTGAGTAGCTGAGTAAGGGGGAGGGCTTAGCTGCTACCAGGTGGTATAAATCAGGCCTCACTACTCTGTAGAGCCTGCTCTGTGCCTTGAATAGCAAGTGGTTTGTATATTAAGTGGAGTTCCAAAAACCGGATTGATTTACTGTGTTGTGTGTGACAAAGTGGGGGGCCATTGTATGTGATATATGTATTGATTGCTTGCTTGCTACAAAGTTTGCAAAAGTGACATAATTTGTAACCTTTTTTTCCTTTGCAGTTTCCTGAGTAGCTGAGTAAGGGGGAGGGCTTAGCTGCTACCAGGTGGTATAAATCAGGCCTCACTACTCTGTAGAGCCTGCTCTGTGCCTTGAATAGCAAGTGGTTTGTATATTAAGTGGAGTTCCAAAAACCGGATTGATTTACTGTGTTGTGTGTGACAAAGTGGGGGGCCATTGTATGTGATATATGTATTGATTGCTTGCTTGCTACAAAGTTTGCAAAAGTGACATAATTTGTAACCTTTTTTTCCTTTGCAGTTTCCTGAGTAGCTGAGTAAGGGGGAGGGCTTAGCTGCTACCAGGTGGTATAAATCAGGCCTCACTACTCTGTAGAGCCTGCTCTGTGCCTTGAATAGCAAGTGGTTTGTATATTAAGTGGAGTTCCAAAAACCGGATTGATTTACTGTGTTGTGTGTGACAAAGTGGGGGGCCATTGTATGTGATATATGTATTGATTGCTTGCTTGCTACAAAGTTTGCAAAAGTGACATAATTTGTAACCTTTTTTTTCCTTTGCAGTTTCCTGAGTAGCTGAGTAAGGGGGAGGGCTTAGCTGCTACCAGGTGGTATAAATCAGGCCTCACTACTCTGTAGAGCCTGCTCTGTGCCTTGAATAGCAAGTGGTTTGTATATTAAGTGGAGTTCCAAAAACCGGATTGATTTACTGTGTTGTGTGTGACAAAGTGGGGGGCCATTGTATGTGATATATGTATTGATTGCTTGCTTGCTACAAAGTTTGCAAAAGTGACATAATTTGTAACTTTTTTTTCCTTTGCAGTTTCCTGAGTAGCTGAGTAAGGGGGAGGGCTTAGCTGCTACCAGGTGGTATAAATCAGGCCTCACTACTCTGTAGAGCCTGCTCTGTGCCTTGAATAGCAAGTGGTTTGTATATTAAGTGGAGTTCCAAAAACCGGATTGATTTACTGTGTTGTGTGTGACAAAGTGGGGGGCCATTGTATGTGATATATGTATTGATTGCTTGCTTGCTACAAAGTTTGCAAAAGTGACATAATTTGTAACCTTTTTTTTCCTTTGCAGTTTCCTGAGTAGCTGAGTAAGGGGGAGGGCTTAGCTGCTACCAGGTGGTATAAATCAGGCCTCACTACTCTGTAGAGCCTGCTCTGTGCCTTGAATAGCAAGTGGTTTGTATATTAAGTGGAGTTCCAAAAACCGGATTGATTTACTGTGTTGTGTGTGACAAAGTGGGGGGCCATTGTATGTGATATATGTATTGATTGCTTGCTTGCTACAAAGTTTGCAAAAGTGACATAATTTGTAACCTTTTTTTCCTTTGCAGTTTCCTGAGTAGCTGAGTAAGGGGGAGGGCTTAGCTGCTACCAGGTGGTATAAATCAGGCCTCACTACTCTGTAGAGCCTGCTCTGTGCCTTGAATAGCAAGTGGTTTGTATATTAAGTGGAGTTCCAAAAACCGGATTGATTTACTGTGTTGTGTGTGACAAAGTGGGGGGCCATTGTATGTGATATATGTATTGATTGCTTGCTTGCTACAAAGTTTGCAAAAGTGACATAATTTGTAACCTTTTTTTTCCTTTGCAGTTTCCTGAGTAGCTGAGTAAGGGGGAGGGCTTAGCTGCTACCAGGTGGTATAAATCAGGCCTCACTACTCTGTAGAGCCTGCTCTGTGCCTTGAATAGCAAGTGGTTTGTATATTAAGTGGAGTTCCAAAAACCGGATTGATTTACTGTGTTGTGTGTGACAAAGTGGGGGGCCATTGTATGTGATATATGTATTGATTGCTTGCTTGCTACAAAGTTTGCAAAAGTGACATAATTTGTAACCTTTTTTTTCCTTTGCAGTTTCCTGAGTAGCTGAGTAAGGGGGAGGGCTTAGCTGCTACCAGGTGGTATAAATCAGGCCTCACTACTCTGTAGAGCCTGCTCTGTGCCTTGAATAGCAAGTGGTTTGTATATTAAGTGGAGTTCCAAAAACCGGATTGATTTACTGTGTTGTGTGTGACAAAGTGGGGGGCCATTGTATGTGATATATGTATTGATTGCTTGCTTGCTACAAAGTTTGCAAAAGTGACATAATTTGTAACCTTTTTTTTCCTTTGCAGTTTCCTGAGTAGCTGAGTAAGGGGGAGGGCTTAGCTGCTACCAGGTGGTATAAATCAGGCCTCACTACTCTGTAGAGCCTGCTCTGTGCCTTGAATAGCAAGTGGTTTGTATATTAAGTGGAGTTCCAAAAACCGGATTGATTTACTGTGTTGTGTGTGACAAAGTGGGGGGCCATTGTATGTGATATATGTATTGATTGCTTGCTTGCTACAAAGTTTGCAAAAGTGACATAATTTGTAACCTTTTTTTTCCTTTGCAGTTTCCTGAGTAGCTGAGTAAGGGGGAGGGCTTAGCTGCTACCAGGTGGTATAAATCAGGCCTCACTACTCTGTAGAGCCTGCTCTGTGCCTTGAATAGCAAGTGGTTTGTATATTAAGTGGAGTTCCAAAAACCGGATTGATTTACTGTGTTGTGTGTGACAAAGTGGGGGGCCATTGTATGTGATATATGTATTGATTGCTTGCTTGCTACAAAGTTTGCAAAAGTGACATAATTTGTAACCTTTTTTTTCCTTTGCAGTTTCCTGAGTAGCTGAGTAAGGGGGAGGGCTTAGCTGCTACCAGGTGGTATAAATCAGGCCTCACTACTCTGTAGAGCCTGCTCTGTGCCTTGAATAGCAAGTGGTTTGTATATTAAGTGGAGTTCCAAAAACCGGATTGATTTACTGTGTTGTGTGTGACAAAGTGGGGGGCCATTGTATGTGATATATGTATTGATTGCTTGCTTGCTACAAAGTTTGCAAAAGTGACATAATTTGTAACCTTTTTTTTCCTTTGCAGTTTCCTGAGTAGCTGAGTAAGGGGGAGGGCTTAGCTGCTACCAGGTGGTATAAATCAGGCCTCACTACTCTGTAGAGCCTGCTCTGTGCCTTGAATAGCAAGTGGTTTGTATATTAAGTGGAGTTCCAAAAACCGGATTGATTTACTGTGTTGTGTGTGACAAAGTGGGGGGCCATTGTATGTGATATATGTATTGATTGCTTGCTTGCTACAAAGTTTGCAAAAGTGACATAATTTGTAACCTTTTTTTCCTTTGCAGTTTCCTGAGTAGCTGAGTAAGGGGGAGGGCTTAGCTGCTACCAGGTGGTATAAATCAGGCCTCACTACTCTGTAGAGCCTGCTCTGTGCCTTGAATAGCAAGTGGTTTGTATATTAAGTGGAGTTCCAAAAACCGGATTGATTTACTGTGTTGTGTGTGACAAAGTGGGGGGCCATTGTATGTGATATATGTATTGATTGCTTGCTTGCTACAAAGTTTGCAAAAGTGACATAATTTGTAACCTTTTTTTTCCTTTGCAGTTTCCTGAGTAGCTGAGTAAGGGGGAGGGCTTAGCTGCTACCAGGTGGTATAAATCAGGCCTCACTACTCTGTAGAGCCTGCTCTGTGCCTTGAATAGCAAGTGGTTTGTATATTAAGTGGAGTTCCAAAAACCGGATTGATTTACTGTGTTGTGTGTGACAAAGTGGGGGGCCATTGTATGTGATATATGTATTGATTGCTTGCTTGCTACAAAGTTTGCAAAAGTGACATAATTTGTAACCTTTTTTTTCCTTTGCAGTTTCCTGAGTAGCTGAGTAAGGGGGAGGGCTTAGCTGCTACCAGGTGGTATAAATCAGGCCTCACTACTCTGTAGAGCCTGCTCTGTGCCTTGAATAGCAAGTGGTTTGTATATTAAGTGGAGTTCCAAAAACCGGATTGATTTACTGTGTTGTGTGTGACAAAGTGGGGGGCCATTGTATGTGATATATGTATTGATTGCTTGCTTGCTACAAAGTTTGCAAAAGTGACATAATTTGTAACCTTTTTTTTCCTTTGCAGTTTCCTGAGTAGCTGAGTAAGGGGGAGGGCTTAGCTGCTACCAGGTGGTATAAATCAGGCCTCACTACTCTGTAGAGCCTGCTCTGTGCCTTGAATAGCAAGTGGTTTGTATATTAAGTGGAGTTCCAAAAACCGGATTGATTTACTGTGTTGTGTGTGACAAAGTGGGGGGCCATTGTATGTGATATATGTATTGATTGCTTGCTTGCTACAAGTTTGCAAAAGTGACATAATTTGTAACCTTTTTTTTCCTTTGCAGTTTCCTGAGTAGCTGAGTAAGGGGGAGGGCTTAGCTGCTACCAGGTGGTATAAATCAGGCCTCACTACTCTGTAGAGCCTGCTCTGTGCCTTGAATAGCAAGTGGTTTGTATATTAAGTGGAGTTCCAAAAACCGGATTGATTTACTGTGTTGTGTGTGACAAAGTGGGGGGCCATTGTATGTGATATATGTATTGATTGCTTGCTTGCTACAAAGTTTGCAAAAGTGACATAATTTGTAACCTTTTTTTTCCTTTGCAGTTTCCTGAGTAGCTGAGTAAGGGGGAGGGCTTAGCTGCTACCAGGTGGTATAAATCAGGCCTCACTACTCTGTAGAGCCTGCTCTGTGCCTTGAATAGCAAGTGGTTTGTATATTAAGTGGAGTTCCAAAAACCGGATTGATTTACTGTGTTGTGTGTGACAAAGTGGGGGGCCATTGTATGTGATATATGTATTGATTGCTTGCTTGCTACAAAGTTTGCAAAAGTGACATAATTTGTAACCTTTTTTTTCCTTTGCAGTTTCCTGAGTAGCTGAGTAAGGGGGAGGGCTTAGCTGCTACCAGGTGGTATAAATCAGGCCTCACTACTCTGTAGAGCCTGCTCTGTGCCTTGAATAGCAAGTGGTTTGTATATTAAGTGGAGTTCCAAAAACCGGATTGATTTACTGTGTTGTGTGTGACAAAGTGGGGGGCCATTGTATGTGATATATGTATTGATTGCTTGCTTGCTACAAAGTTTGCAAAAGTGACATAATTTGTAACCTTTTTTTTCCTTTGCAGTTTCCTGAGTAGCTGAGTAAGGGGGAGGGCTTAGCTGCTACCAGGTGGTATAAATCAGGCCTCACTACTCTGTAGAGCCTGCTCTGTGCCTTGAATAGCAAGTGGTTTGTATATTAAGTGGAGTTCCAAAAACCGGATTGATTTACTGTGTTGTGTGTGACAAAGTGGGGGGCCATTGTATGTGATATATGTATTGATTGCTTGCTTGCTACAAAGTTTGCAAAAGTGACATAATTTGTAACCTTTTTTTTCCTTTGCAGTTTCCTGAGTAGCTGAGTAAGGGGGAGGGCTTAGCTGCTACCAGGTGGTATAAATCAGGCCTCACTACTCTGTAGAGCCTGCTCTGTGCCTTGAATAGCAAGTGGTTTGTATATTAAGTGGAGTTCCAAAAACCGGATTGATTACTGTGTTGTGTGTGACAAAGTGGGGGGCCATTGTATGTGATATATGTATTGATTGCTTGCTTGCTACAAAGTTTGCAAAAGTGACATAATTTGTAACCTTTTTTTCCTTTGCAGTTTCCTGAGTAGCTGAGTAAGGGGGAGGGCTTAGCTGCTACCAGGTGGTATAAATCAGGCCTCACTACTCTGTAGAGCCTGCTCTGTGCCTTGAATAGCAAGTGGTTTGTATATTAAGTGGAGTTCCAAAAACCGGATTGATTTACTGTGTTGTGTGTGACAAAGTGGGGGGCCATTGTATGTGATATATGTATTGATTGCTTGCTTGCTACAAAGTTTGCAAAAGTGACATAATTTGTAACCTTTTTTTTCCTTTGCAGTTTCCTGAGTAGCTGAGTAAGGGGGAGGGCTTAGCTGCTACCAGGTGGTATAAATCAGGCCTCACTACTCTGTAGAGCCTGCTCTGTGCCTTGAATAGCAAGTGGTTTGTATATTAAGTGGAGTTCCAAAAACCGGATTGATTTACTGTGTTGTGTGTGACAAAGTGGGGGGCCATTGTATGTGATATATGTATTGATTGCTTGCTTGCTACAAAGTTTGCAAAAGTGACATAATTTGTAACCTTTTTTTTCCTTTGCAGTTTCCTGAGTAGCTGAGTAAGGGGGAGGGCTTAGCTGCTACCAGGTGGTATAAATCAGGCCTCACTACTCTGTAGAGCCTGCTCTGTGCCTTGAATAGCAAGTGGTTTGTATATTAAGTGGAGTTCCAAAAACCGGATTGATTTACTGTGTTGTGTGTGACAAAGTGGGGGGCATTGTATGTGATATATGTATTGATTGCTTGCTTGCTACAAAGTTGCAAAAGTGACATAATTTGTAACCTTTTTTTTCCTTTGCAGTTCCTGAGTAGCTGAGTAAGGGGGAGGGCTTAGCTGCTACCAGGTGGTATAAATCAGGCCTCACTACTCTGTAGAGCCTGCTCTGTGCCTTGAATAGCAAGTGGTTTGTATATTAAGTGGAGTTCCAAAAACCGGATTGATTTACTGTGTTGTGTGTGACAAAGTGGGGGGCCATTGTATGTGATATATGTATTGATTGCTTGCTTGCTACAAAGTTTGCAAAAGTGACATAATTTGTAACCTTTTTTTTCCTTTGCAGTTTCCTGAGTAGCTGAGTAAGGGGGAGGGCTTAGCTGCTACCAGGTGGTATAAATCAGGCCTCACTACTCTGTAGAGCCTGCTCTGTGCCTTGAATAGCAAGTGGTTTGTATATTAAGTGGAGTTCCAAAAACCGGATTGATTTACTGTGTTGTGTGTGACAAAGTGGGGGGCCATTGTATGTGATATATGTATTGATTGCTTGCTTGCTACAAAGTTTGCAAAAGTGACATAATTTGTAACCTTTTTTTTCCTTTGCAGTTTCCTGAGTAGCTGAGTAAGGGGGAGGGCTTAGCTGCTACCAGGTGGTATAAATCAGGCCTCACTACTCTGTAGAGCCTGCTCTGTGCCTTGAATAGCAAGTGGTTTGTATATTAAGTGGAGTTCCAAAAACCGGATTGATTTACTGTGTTGTGTGTGACAAAGTGGGGGGCCATTGTATGTGATATATGTATTGATTGCTTGCTTGCTACAAAGTTTGCAAAAGTGACATAATTTGTAACCTTTTTTTTCCTTTGCAGTTTCCTGAGTAGCTGAGTAAGGGGGAGGGCTTAGCTGCTACCAGGTGGTATAAATCAGGCCTCACTACTCTGTAGAGCCTGCTCTGTGCCTTGAATAGCAAGTGGTTTGTATATTAAGTGGAGTTCCAAAAACCGGATTGATTTACTGTGTTGTGTGTGACAAAGTGGGGGGCCATTGTATGTGATATATGTATTGATTGCTTGCTTGCTACAAAGTTTGCAAAAGTGACATAATTTGTAACCTTTTTTTTCCTTTGCAGTTTCCTGAGTAGCTGAGTAAGGGGGAGGGCTTAGCTGCTACCAGGTGGTATAAATCAGGCCTCACTACTCTGTAGAGCCTGCTCTGTGCCTTGAATAGCAAGTGGTTTGTATATTAAGTGGAGTTCCAAAAACCGGATTGATTTACTGTGTTGTGTGTGACAAAGTGGGGGGCCATTGTATGTGATATATGTATTGATTGCTTGCTTGCTACAAAGTTTGCAAAAGTGACATAATTTGTAACCTTTTTTTTCCTTTGCAGTTTCCTGAGTAGCTGAGTAAGGGGGAGGGCTTAGCTGCTACCAGGTGGTATAAATCAGGCCTCACTACTCTGTAGAGCCTGCTCTGTGCCTTGAATAGCAAGTGGTTTGTATATTAAGTGGAGTTCCAAAAACCGGATTGATTTACTGTGTTGTGTGTGACAAAGTGGGGGGCCATTGTATGTGATATATGTATTGATTGCTTGCTTGCTACAAAGTTTGCAAAAGTGACATATTTGTAACCTTTTTTTTCCTTTGCAGTTTCCTGAGTAGCTGAGTAAGGGGGAGGGCTTAGCTGCTACCAGGTGGTATAAATCAGGCCTCACTACTCTGTAGAGCCTGCTCTGTGCCTTGAATAGCAAGTGGTTTGTATATTAAGTGGAGTTCCAAAAACCGGATTGATTTACTGTGTTGTGTGTGACAAAGTGGGGGCCATTGTATGTGATATATGTATTGATTGCTTGCTTGCTACAAAGTTTGCAAAAGTGACATAATTTGTAACCTTTTTTTTCCTTTGCAGTTTCCTGAGTAGCTGAGTAAGGGGGAGGGCTTAGCTGCTACCAGGTGGTATAAATCAGGCCTCACTACTCTGTAGAGCCTGCTCTGTGCCTTGAATAGCAAGTGGTTTGTATATTAAGTGGAGTTCCAAAAACCGGATTGATTTACTGTGTTGTGTGTGACAAAGTGGGGGGCCATTGTATGTGATATATGTATTGATTGCTTGCTTGCTACAAAGTTTGCAAAAGTGACATAATTTGTAACCTTTTTTTCCTTGCAGTTTCCTGAGTAGCTGAGTAAGGGGGAGGGCTTAGCTGCTACCAGGTGGTATAAATCAGGCCTCACTACTCTGTAGAGCCTGCTCTGTGCCTTGAATAGCAAGTGGTTTGTATATTAAGTGGAGTTCCAAAAACCGGATTGATTTACTGTGTTGTGTGTGACAAAGTGGGGGGCCATTGTATGTGATATATGTATTGATTGCTTGCTTGCTACAAAGTTTGCAAAAGTGACATAATTTGTAACCTTTTTTTTCCTTTGCAGTTTCCTGAGTAGCTGAGTAAGGGGGAGGGCTTAGCTGCTACCAGGTGGTATAAATCAGGCCTCACTACTCTGTAGAGCCTGCTCTGTGCCTTGAATAGCAAGTGGTTTGTATATTAAGTGGAGTTCCAAAAACCGGATTGATTTACTGTGTTGTGTGTGACAAAGTGGGGGGCCATTGTATGTGATATATGTATTGATTGCTTGCTTGCTACAAAGTTTGCAAAAGTGACATAATTTGTAACTTTTTTTTCCTTTGCAGTTTCCTGAGTAGCTGAGTAAGGGGGAGGGCTTAGCTGCTACCAGGTGGTATAAATCAGGCCTCACTACTCTGTAGAGCCTGCTCTGTGCCTTGAATAGCAAGTGGTTTGTATATTAAGTGGAGTTCCAAAAACCGGATTGATTTACTGTGTGTGTGTGACAAAGTGGGGGGCCATTGTATGTGATATATGTATTGATTGCTTGCTTGCTACAAAGTTTGCAAAAGTGACATAATTTGTAACCTTTTTTTTCCTTTGCAGTTTCCTGAGTAGCTGAGTAAGGGGGAGGGCTTAGCTGCTACCAGGTGGTATAAATCAGGCCTCACTACTCTGTAGAGCCTGCTCTGTGCCTTGAATAGCAAGTGGTTTGTATATTAAGTGGAGTTCCAAAAACCGGATTGATTTACTGTGTTGTGTGTGACAAAGTGGGGGGCCATTGTATGTGATATATGTATTGATTGCTTGCTTGCTACAAAGTTTGCAAAAGTGACATAATTTGTAACCTTTTTTTTCCTTTGCAGTTTCCTGAGTAGCTGAGTAAGGGGGAGGGCTTAGCTGCTACCAGGTGGTATAAATCAGGCCTCACTACTCTGTAGAGCCTGCTCTGTGCCTTGAATAGCAAGTGGTTTGTATATTAAGTGGAGTTCCAAAAACCGGATTGATTTACTGTGTTGTGTGTGACAAAGTGGGGGGCCATTGTATGTGATATATGTATTGATTGCTTGCTTGCTACAAAGTTTGCAAAAGTGACATAATTTGTAACCTTTTTTTTCCTTTGCAGTTTCCTGAGTAGCTGAGTAAGGGGGAGGGCTTAGCTGCTACCAGGTGGTATAAATCAGGCCTCACTACTCTGTAGAGCCTGCTCTGTGCCTTGAATAGCAAGTGGTTTGTATATTAAGTGGAGTTCCAAAAACCGGATTGATTTACTGTGTTGTGTGTGACAAAGTGGGGGCCATTGTATGTGATATATGTATTGATTGCTTGCTTGCTACAAAGTTTGCAAAAGTGACATAATTTGTAACCTTTTTTTTCCTTTGCAGTTTCCTGAGTAGCTGAGTAAGGGGGAGGGCTTAGCTGCTACCAGGTGGTATAAATCAGGCCTCACTACTCTGTAGAGCCTGCTCTGTGCCTTGAATAGCAAGTGGTTTGTATATTAAGTGGAGTTCCAAAAACCGGATTGATTTACTGTGTTGTGTGTGACAAAGTGGGGGGCCATTGTATGTGATATATGTATTGATTGCTTGCTTGCTACAAAGTTTGCAAAAGTGACATAATTTGTAACCTTTTTTTCCTTTGCAGTTTCCTGAGTAGCTGAGTAAGGGGGAGGGCTTAGCTGCTACCAGGTGGTATAAATCAGGCCTCACTACTCTGTAGAGCCTGCTCTGTGCCTTGAATAGCAAGTGGTTTGTATATTAAGTGGAGTTCCAAAAACCGGATTGATTTACTGTGTTGTGTGTGACAAAGTGGGGGGGCCATTGTATGTGATATATGTATTGATTGCTTGCTTGCTACAAAGTTTGCAAAAGTGACATAATTTGTAACCTTTTTTTTCCTTTGCAGTTTCCTGAGTAGCTGAGTAAGGGGGAGGGCTTAGCTGCTACCAGGTGGTATAAATCAGGCCTCACTACTCTGTAGAGCCTGCTCTGTGCCTTGAATAGCAAGTGGTTTGTATATTAAGTGGAGTTCCAAAAACCGGATTGATTTACTGTGTTGTGTGTGACAAAGTGGGGGGCCATTGTATGTGATATATGTATTGATTGCTTGCTTGCTACAAAGTTTGCAAAAGTGACATAATTTGGTAACCTTTTTTTTCCTTTGCAGTTTCCTGAGTAGCTGAGTAAGGGGGAGGGCTTAGCTGCTACCAGGTGGTATAAATCAGGCCTCACTACTCTGTAGAGCCTGCTCTGTGCCTTGAATAGCAAGTGGTTTGTATATTAAGTGGAGTTCCAAAAACCGGATTGATTTACTGTGTTGTGTGTGACAAAGTGGGGGGCCATTGTATGTGATATATGTATTGATTGCTTGCTTGCTACAAAGTTTGCAAAAGTGACATAATTTGTAACCTTTTTTTTCCTTTGCAGTTTCCTGAGTAGCTGAGTAAGGGGGAGGGCTTAGCTGCTACCAGGTGGTATAAATCAGGCCTCACTACTCTGTAGAGCCTGCTCTGTGCCTTGAATAGCAAGTGGTTTGTATATTAAGTGGAGTTCCAAAAACCGGATTGATTTACTGTGTTGTGTGTGACAAAGTGGGGGGCCATTGTATGTGATATATGTATTGATTGCTTGCTTGCTACAAAGTTTGCAAAAGTGACATAATTTGTAACCTTTTTTTTCCTTTGCAGTTTCCTGAGTAGCTGAGTAAGGGGGAGGGCTTAGCTGCTACCAGGTGGTATAAATCAGGCCTCACTACTCTGTAGAGCCTGCTCTGTGCCTTGAATAGCAAGTGGTTTGTATATTAAGTGGAGTTCCAAAAACCGGATTGATTTACTGTGTTGTGTGTGACAAAGTGGGGGGCCATTGTATGTGATATATGTATTGATTGCTTGCTTGCTACAAAGTTTGCAAAAGTGACATAATTTGTAACCTTTTTTTTCCTTTGCAGTTTCCTGAGTAGCTGAGTAAGGGGAGGGCTTAGCTGCTACCAGGTGGTATAAATCAGGCCTCACTACTCTGTAGAGCCTGCTCTGTGCCTTGAATAGCAAGTGGTTTGTATATTAAGTGGAGTTCCAAAAACCGGATTGATTTACTGTGTTGTGTGTGACAAAGTGGGGGGCCATTGTATGTGATATATGTATTGATTGCTTGCTTGCTACAAAGTTTGCAAAAGTGACATAATTTGTAACCTTTTTTTTCCTTTGCAGTTTCCTGAGTAGCTGAGTAAGGGGGAGGGCTTAGCTGCTACCAGGTGGTATAAATCAGGCCTCACTACTCTGTAGAGCCTGCTCTGTGCCTTGAATAGCAAGTGGTTTGTATATTAAGTGGAGTTCCAAAAACCGGATTGATTTACTGTGTTGTGTGTGACAAAGTGGGGGGCCATTGTATGTGATATATGTATTGATTGCTTGCTTGCTACAAAGTTTGCAAAAGTGACATAATTTGTAACCTTTTTTTCCTTTGCAGTTTCCTGAGTAGCTGAGTAAGGGGGAGGGCTTAGCTGCTACCAGGTGGTATAAATCAGGCCTCACTACTCTGTAGAGCCTGCTCTGTGCCTTGAATAGCAAGTGGTTTGTATATTAAGTGGAGTTCCAAAAACCGGATTGATTTACTGTGTTGTGTGTGACAAAGTGGGGGGCCATTGTATGTGATATATGTATTGATTGCTTGCTTGCTACAAAGTTTGCAAAAGTGACATAATTTGTAACCTTTTTTTTCCTTTGCAGTTTCCTGAGTAGCTGAGTAAGGGGGAGGGCTTAGCTGCTACCAGGTGGTATAAATCAGGCCTCACTACTCTGTAGAGCCTGCTCTGTGCCTTGAATAGCAAGTGGTTTGTATATTAAGTGGAGTTCCAAAAACCGGATTGATTTACTGTGTTGTGTGTGACAAAGTGGGGGGCCATTGTATGTGATATATGTATTGATTGCTTGCTTGCTACAAAGTTTGCAAAAGTGACATAATTTGTAACCTTTTTTTCCTTTGCAGTTTCCTGAGTAGCTGAGTAAGGGGGAGGGCTTAGCTGCTACCAGGTGGTATAAATCAGGCCTCACTACTCTGTAGAGCCTGCTCTGTGCCTTGAATAGCAAGTGGTTTGTATATTAAGTGGAGTTCCAAAAACCGGATTGATTTACTGTGTTGTGTGTGACAAAGTGGGGGGCCATTGTATGTGATATATGTATTGATTGCTTGCTTGCTACAAAGTTTGCAAAAGTGACATAATTTGTAACCTTTTTTTTCCTTTGCAGTTTCCTGAGTAGCTGAGTAAGGGGGAGGGCTTAGCTGCTACCAGGTGGTATAAATCAGGCCTCACTACTCTGTAGAGCCTGCTCTGTGCCTTGAATAGCAAGTGGTTTGTATATTAAGTGGAGTTCCAAAAACCGGATTGATTTACTGTGTTGTGTGTGACAAAGTGGGGGGCCATTGTATGTGATATATGTATTGATTGCTTGCTTGCTACAAAGTTTGCAAAAGTGACATAATTTGTAACCTTTTTTTTCCTTTGCAGTTTCCTGAGTAGCTGAGTAAGGGGGAGGGCTTAGCTGCTACCAGGTGGTATAAATCAGGCCTCACTACTCTGTAGAGCCTGCTCTGTGCCTTGAATAGCAAGTGGTTTGTATATTAAGTGGAGTTCCAAAAACCGGATTGATTTACTGTGTTGTGTGTGACAAAGTGGGGGGCCATTGTATGTGATATATGTATTGATTGCTTGCTTGCTACAAAGTTTGCAAAAGTGACATAATTTGTAACCTTTTTTTTCCTTTGCAGTTTCCTGAGTAGCTGAGTAAGGGGGAGGGCTTAGCTGCTACCAGGTGGTATAAATCAGGCCTCACTACTCTGTAGAGCCTGCTCTGTGCCTTGAATAGCAAGTGGTTTGTATATTAAGTGGAGTTCCAAAACCGGATTGATTTACTGTGTTGTGTGTGACAAAGTGGGGGGCCATTGTATGTGATATATGTATTGATTGCTTGCTTGCTACAAAGTTTGCAAAAGTGACATAATTTGTAACCTTTTTTTTCCTTTGCAGTTTCCTGAGTAGCTGAGTAAGGGGGAGGGCTTAGCTGCTACCAGGTGGTATAAATCAGGCCTCACTACTCTGTAGAGCCTGCTCTGTGCCTTGAATAGCAAGTGGTTTGTATATTAAGTGGAGTTCCAAAAACCGGATTGATTTACTGTGTTGTGTGTGACAAAGTGGGGGCCATTGTATGTGATATATGTATTGATTGCTTGCTTGCTACAAAGTTTGCAAAAGTGACATAATTTGTAACCTTTTTTTCCTTTGCAGTTTCCTGAGTAGCTGAGTAAGGGGGAGGGCTTAGCTGCTACCAGGTGGTATAAATCAGGCCTCACTACTCTGTAGAGCCTGCTCTGTGCCTTGAATAGCAAGTGGTTTGTATATTAAGTGGAGTTCCAAAAACCGGATTGATTTACTGTGTTGTGTGTGACAAAGTGGGGGGCCATTTGTATGTGATATATGTATTGATTGCTTGCTTGCTACAAAGTTTGCAAAAGTGACATAATTTGTAACCTTTTTTTTCCTTTGCAGTTTCCTGAGTAGCTGAGTAAGGGGGAGGGCTTAGCTGCTACCAGGTGGTATAAATCAGGCCTCACTACTCTGTAGAGCCTGCTCTGTGCCTTGAATAGCAAGTGGTTTGTATATTAAGTGGAGTTCCAAAAACCGGATTGATTTACTGTGTTGTGTGTGACAAAGTGGGGGGCCATTGTATGTGATATATGTATTGATTGCTTGCTTGCTACAAAGTTTGCAAAAGTGACATAATTTGTAACCTTTTTTTTCCTTTGCAGTTTCCTGAGTAGCTGAGTAAGGGGGAGGGCTTAGCTGCTACCAGGTGGTATAAATCAGGCCTCACTACTCTGTAGAGCCTGCTCTGTGCCTTGAATAGCAAGTGGTTTGTATATTAAGTGGAGTTCCAAAAACCGGATTGATTTACTGTGTTGTGTGTGACAAAGTGGGGGGCCATTGTATGTGATATATGTATTGATTGCTTGCTTGCTACAAAGTTTGCAAAAGTGACATAATTTGTAACCTTTTTTTTTCCTTTGCAGTTTCCTGAGTAGCTGAGTAAGGGGGAGGGCTTAGCTGCTACCAGGTGGTATAAATCAGGCCTCACTACTCTGTAGAGCCTGCTCTGTGCCTTGAATAGCAAGTGGTTTGTATATTAAGTGGAGTTCCAAAAACCGGATTGATTTACTGTGTTGTGTGTGACAAAGTGGGGGGCCATTGTATGTGATATATGTATTGATTGCTTGCTTGCTACAAAGTTTGCAAAAGTGACATAATTTGTAACCTTTTTTTTCCTTTGCAGTTTCCTGAGTAGCTGAGTAAGGGGGAGGGCTTAGCTGCTACCAGGTGGTATAAATCAGGCCTCACTACTCTGTAGAGCCTGCTCTGTGCCTTGAATAGCAAGTGGTTTGTATATTAAGTGGAGTTCCAAAAACCGGATTGATTTACTGTGTTGTGTGTGACAAAGTGGGGGGCCATTGTATGTGATATATGTATTGATTGCTTGCTTGCTACAAAGTTTGCAAAAGTGACATAATTTGTAACCTTTTTTTCCTTTGCAGTTTCCTGAGTAGCTGAGTAAGGGGGAGGGCTTAGCTGCTACCAGGTGGTATAAATCAGGCCTCACTACTCTGTAGAGCCTGCTCTGTGCCTTGAATAGCAAGTGGTTTGTATATTAAGTGGAGTTCCAAAAACCGGATTGATTTACTGTGTTGTGTGTGACAAAGTGGGGGGCCATTGTATGTGATATATGTATTGATTGCTTGCTTGCTACAAAGTTTGCAAAAGTGACATAATTTGTAACCTTTTTTTTCCTTTGCAGTTTCCTGAGTAGCTGAGTAAGGGGGAGGGCTTAGCTGCTACCAGGTGGTATAAATCAGGCCTCACTACTCTGTAGAGCCTGCTCTGTGCCTTGAATAGCAAGTGGTTTGTATATTAAGTGGAGTTCCAAAAACCGGATTGATTTACTGTGTTGTGTGTGACAAAGTGGGGGGCCATTGTATGTGATATATGTATTGATTGCTTGCTTGCTACAAAGTTTGCAAAAGTGACATAATTTGTAACCTTTTTTTTCCTTTGCAGTTTCCTGAGTAGCTGAGTAAGGGGGAGGGCTTAGCTGCTACCAGGTGGTATAAATCAGGCCTCACTACTCTGTAGAGCCTGCTCTGTGCCTTGAATAGCAAGTGGTTTGTATATTAAGTGGAGTTCCAAAAACCGGATTGATTTACTGTGTTTGTGTGTGACAAAGTGGGGGGCCATTGTATGTGATATATGTATTGATTGCTTGCTTGCTACAAAGTTTGCAAAAGTGACATAATTTGTAACCTTTTTTTTCCTTTGCAGTTTCCTGAGTAGCTGAGTAAGGGGGAGGGCTTAGCTGCTACCAGGTGGTATAAATCAGGCCTCACTACTCTGTAGAGCCTGCTCTGTGCCTTGAATAGCAAGTGGTTTGTATATTAAGTGGAGTTCCAAAAACCGGATTGATTTACTGTGTTGTGTGTGACAAAGTGGGGGGCCATTGTATGTGATATATGTATTGATTGCTTGCTTGCTACAAAGTTTGCAAAAGTGACATAATTTGTAACCTTTTTTTCCTTTGCAGTTTCCTGAGTAGCTGAGTAAGGGGGAGGGCTTAGCTGCTACCAGGTGGTATAAATCAGGCCTCACTACTCTGTAGAGCCTGCTCTGTGCCTTGAATAGCAAGTGGTTTGTATATTAAGTGGAGTTCCAAAAACCGGATTGATTTACTGTGTTGTGTGTGACAAAGTGGGGGGCCATTGTATGTGATATATGTATTGATTGCTTGCTTGCTACAAAGTTTGCAAAAGTGACATAATTTGTAACCTTTTTTTCCTTTGCAGTTTCCTGAGTAGCTGAGTAAGGGGGAGGGCTTAGCTGCTACCAGGTGGTATAAATCAGGCCTCACTACTCTGTAGAGCCTGCTCTGTGCCTTGAATAGCAGTGGTTTGTATATTAAGTGGAGTTCCAAAAACCGGATTGATTTACTGTGTTGTGTGTGACAAAGTGGGGGGCCATTGTATGTGATATATGTATTGATTGCTTGCTTGCTACAAAGTTTGCAAAAGTGACATAATTTGTAACCTTTTTTTTCCTTTGCAGTTTCCTGAGTAGCTGAGTAAGGGGGAGGGCTTAGCTGCTACCAGGTGGTATAAATCAGGCCTCACTACTCTGTAGAGCCTGCTCTGTGCCTTGAATAGCAAGTGGTTTGTATATTAAGTGGAGTTCCAAAAACCGGATTGATTTACTGTGTTGTGTGTGACAAAGTGGGGGGCCATTGTATGTGATATATGTATTGATTGCTTGCTTGCTACAAAGTTTGCAAAAGTGACATAATTTGTAACCTTTTTTTTCCTTTGCAGTTTCCTGAGTAGCTGAGTAAGGGGGAGGCTTAGCTCTACCAGGTGGTATAAATCAGGCCTCACTACTCTGTAGAGCCTGCTCTGTGCCTTGAATAGCAAGTGGTTTGTATATTAAGTGGAGTTCCAAAAACCGGATTGATTTACTGTGTTGTGTGTGACAAAGTGGGGGGCCATTGTATGTGATATATGTATTGATTGCTTGCTTGCTACAAAGTTTGCAAAAGTGACATAATTTGTAACCTTTTTTTTCCTTTGCAGTTTCCTGAGTAGCTGAGTAAGGGGGAGGGCTTAGCTGCTACCAGGTGGTATAAATCAGGCCTCACTACTCTGTAGAGCCTGCTCTGTGCCTTGAATAGCAAGTGGTTTGTATATTAAGTGGAGTTCCAAAAACCGGATTGATTTACTGTGTTGTGTGTGACAAAGTGGGGGGCCATTGTATGTGATATATGTATTGATTGCTTGCTTGCTACAAAGTTTGCAAAAGTGACATAATTTGTAACCTTTTTTTTCCTTTGCAGTTTCCTGAGTAGCTGAGTAAGGGGGAGGGCTTAGCTGCTACCAGGTGGTATAAATCAGGCCTCACTACTCTGTAGAGCCTGCTCTGTGCCTTGAATAGCAAGTGGTTTGTATATTAAGTGGAGTTCCAAAAACCGGATTGATTTACTGTGTTGTGTGTGACAAAGTGGGGGGCCATTGTATGTGATATATGTATTGATTGCTTGCTTGCTACAAAGTTTGCAAAAGTGACATAATTTGTAACCTTTTTTTTCCTTTGCAGTTTCCTGAGTAGCTGAGTAAGGGGAGGGCTTAGCTGCTACCAGGTGGTATAAATCAGGCCTCACTACTCTGTAGAGCCTGCTCTGTGCCTTGAATAGCAAGTGGTTTGTATATTAAGTGGAGTTCCAAAAACCGGATTGATTTACTGTGTTGTGTGTGACAAAGTGGGGGGCCATTGTATGTGATATATGTATTGATTGCTTGCTTGCTACAAAGTTTGCAAAGTGACATAATTTGTAACCTTTTTTTCCTTTGCAGTTTCCTGAGTAGCTGAGTAAGGGGGAGGGCTTAGCTGCTACCAGGTGGTATAAATCAGGCCTCACTACTCTGTAGAGCCTGCTCTGTGCCTTGAATAGCAAGTGGTTTGTATATTAAGTGGAGTTCCAAAAACCGGATTGATTTACTGTGTTGTGTGTGACAAAGTGGGGGGCCATTGTATGTGATATATGTATTGATTGCTTGCTTGCTACAAAGTTTGCAAAAGTGACATAATTTGTAACCTTTTTTTTCCTTTGCAGTTTCCTGAGTAGCTGAGTAAGGGGGAGGGCTTAGCTGCTACCAGGTGGTATAAATCAGGCCTCACTACTCTGTAGAGCCTGCTCTGTGCCTTGAATAGCAAGTGGTTTGTATATTAAGTGGAGTTCCAAAAACCGGATTGATTTACTGTGTTGTGTGTGACAAAGTGGGGGGCCATTGTATGTGATATATGTATTGATTGCTTGCTTGCTACAAAGTTTGCAAAAGTGACATAATTTGTAACCTTTTTTTCCTTTGCAGTTTCCTGAGTAGCTGAGTAAGGGGGAGGGCTTAGCTGCTACCAGGTGGTATAAATCAGGCCTCACTACTCTGTAGAGCCTGCTCTGTGCCTTGAATAGCAAGTGGTTTGTATATTAAGTGGAGTTCCAAAAACCGGATTGATTTACTGTGTTGTGTGTGACAAAGTGGGGGGCCATTGTATGTGATATATGTATTGATTGCTTGCTTGCTACAAAGTTTGCAAAAGTGACATAATTTGTAACCTTTTTTTTCCTTTGCAGTTTCCTGAGTAGCTGAGTAAGGGGGAGGGCTTAGCTGCTACCAGGTGGTATAAATCAGGCCTCACTACTCTGTAGAGCCTGCTCTGTGCCTTGAATAGCAAGTGGTTTGTATATTAAGTGGAGTTCCAAAAACCGGATTGATTTACTGTGTTGTGTGTGACAAAGTGGGGGGCCATTGTATGTGATATATGTATTGATTGCTTGCTTGCTACAAAGTTTGCAAAAGTGACATAATTTGTAACCTTTTTTTCCTTTGCAGTTTCCTGAGTAGCTGAGTAAGGGGGAGGGCTTAGCTGCTACCAGGTGGTATAAATCAGGCCTCACTACTCTGTAGAGCCTGCTCTGTGCCTTGAATAGCAAGTGGTTTGTATATTAAGTGGAGTTCCAAAAACCGGATTGATTTACTGTGTTGTGTGTGACAAAGTGGGGGGCCATTGTATGTGATATATGTATTGATTGCTTGCTTGCTACAAAGTTTGCAAAAGTGACATAATTTGTAACCTTTTTTTTCCTTTGCAGTTTCCTGAGTAGCTGAGTAAGGGGGAGGGCTTAGCTGCTACCAGGTGGTATAAATCAGGCCTCACTACTCTGTAGAGCCTGCTCTGTGCCTTGAATAGCAAGTGGTTTGTATATTAAGTGGAGTTCCAAAAACCGGATTGATTTACTGTGTTGTGTGTGACAAAGTGGGGGGCCATTGTATGTGATATATGTATTGATTGCTTGCTTGCTACAAAGTTTGCAAAAGTGACATAATTTGTAACCTTTTTTTTCCTTTGCAGTTTCCTGAGTAGCTGAGTAAGGGGGAGGGCTTAGCTGCTACCAGGTGGTATAAATCAGGCCTCACTACTCTGTAGAGCCTGCTCTGTGCCTTGAATAGCAAGTGGTTTGTATATTAAGTGGAGTTCCAAAAACCGGATTGATTTACTGTGTTGTGTGTGACAAAGTGGGGGGCCATTGTATGTGATATATGTATTGATTGCTTGCTTGCTACAAAGTTTGCAAAAGTGACATAATTTGTAACCTTTTTTTTCCTTTGCAGTTTCCTGAGTAGCTGAGTAAGGGGAGGGCTTAGCTGCTACCAGGTGGTATAAATCAGGCCTCACTACTCTGTAGAGCCTGCTCTGTGCCTTGAATAGCAAGTGGTTTGTATATTAAGTGGAGTTCCAAAAACCGGATTGATTTACTGTGTTGTGTGTGACAAAGTGGGGGGCCATTGTATGTGATATATGTATTGATTGCTTGCTTGCTACAAAGTTTGCAAAAGTGACATAATTTGTAACCTTTTTTTTCCTTTGCAGTTTCCTGAGTAGCTGAGTAAGGGGGAGGGCTTAGCTGCTACCAGGTGGTATAAATCAGGCCTCACTACTCTGTAGAGCCTGCTCTGTGCCTTGAATAGCAAGTGGTTTGTATATTAAGTGGAGTTCCAAAAACCGGATTGATTTACTGTGTTGTGTGTGACAAAGTGGGGGGCCATTGTATGTGATATATGTATTGATTGCTTGCTTGCTACAAAGTTTGCAAAAGTGACATAATTTGTAACCTTTTTTTTCCTTTGCAGTTTCCTGAGTAGCTGAGTAAGGGGGAGGGCTTAGCTGCTACCAGGTGGTATAAATCAGGCCTCACTACTCTGTAGAGCCTGCTCTGTGCCTTGAATAGCAAGTGGTTTGTATATTAAGTGGAGTTCCAAAACCGGATTGATTTACTGTGTTGTGTGTGACAAAGTGGGGGGCCATTGTATGTGATATATGTATTGATTGCTTGCTTGCTACAAAGTTTGCAAAAGTGACATAATTTGTAACCTTTTTTTTCCTTTGCAGTTTCCTGAGTAGCTGAGTAAGGGGGAGGGCTTAGCTGCTACCAGGTGGTATAAATCAGGCCTCACTACTCTGTAGAGCCTGCTCTGTGCCTTGAATAGCAAGTGGTTTGTATATTAAGTGGAGTTCCAAAAACCGGATTGATTTACTGTGTTGTGTGTGACAAAGTGGGGGGCCATTGTATGTGATATATGTATTGATTGCTTGCTTGCTACAAAGTTTGCAAAAGTGACATAATTTGTAACCTTTTTTTTCCTTTGCAGTTTCCTGAGTAGCTGAGTAAGGGGGAGGGCTTAGCTGCTACCAGGTGGTATAAATCAGGCCTCACTACTCTGTAGAGCCTGCTCTGTGCCTTGAATAGCAAGTGGTTTGTATATTAAGTGGAGTTCCAAAAACCGGATTGATTTACTGTGTTGTGTGTGACAAAGTGGGGGGCCATTGTATGTGATATATGTATTGATTGCTTGCTTGCTACAAAGTTTGCAAAAGTGACATAATTTGTAACCTTTTTTTTCCTTTGCAGTTTCCTGAGTAGCTGAGTAAGGGGGAGGGCTTAGCTGCTACCAGGTGGTATAAATCAGGCCTCACTACTCTGTAGAGCCTGCTCTGTGCCTTGAATAGCAAGTGGTTTGTATATTAAGTGGAGTTCCAAAAACCGGATTGATTTACTGTGTTGTGTGTGACAAAGTGGGGGGCCATTGTATGTGATATATGTATTGATTGCTTGCTTGCTACAAAGTTTGCAAAAGTGACATAATTTGTAACCTTTTTTTTCCTTTGCAGTTTCCTGAGTAGCTGAGTAAGGGGGAGGGCTTAGCTGCTACCAGGTGGTATAAATCAGGCCTCACTACTCTGTAGAGCCTGCTCTGTGCCTTGAATAGCAAGTGGTTTGTATATTAAGTGGAGTTCCAAAAACCGGATTGATTTACTGTGTTGTGTGTGACAAAGTGGGGGGCCATTGTATGTGATATATGTATTGATTGCTTGCTTGCTACAAAGTTTGCAAAAGTGACATAATTTGTAACCTTTTTTTTCCTTTGCAGTTTCCTGAGTAGCTGAGTAAGGGGAGGGCTTAGCTGCTACCAGGTGGTATAAATCAGGCCTCACTACTCTGTAGAGCCTGCTCTGTGCCTTGAATAGCAAGTGGTTTGTATATTAAGTGGAGTTCCAAAAACCGGATTGATTTACTGTGTTGTGTGTGACAAAGTGGGGGGCCATTGTATGTGATATATGTATTGATTGCTTGCTTGCTACAAAGTTTGCAAAAGTGACATAATTTGTACCTTTTTTTTCCTTTGCAGTTTCCTGAGTAGCTGAGTAAGGGGGAGGGCTTAGCTGCTACCAGGTGGTATAAATCAGGCCTCACTACTCTGTAGAGCCTGCTCTGTGCCTTGAATAGCAAGTGGTTTGTATATTAAGTGGAGTTCCAAAAACCGGATTGATTTACTGTGTTGTGTGTGACAAAGTGGGGGGCCATTGTATGTGATATATGTATTGATTGCTTGCGCTACAAAGTTTGCAAAAGTGACATAATTTGTAACCTTTTTTTTCCTTTGCAGTTTCCTGAGTAGCTGAGTAAGGGGGAGGGCTTAGCTGCTACCAGGTGGTATAAATCAGGCCTCACTACTCTGTAGAGCCTGCTCTGTGCCTTGAATAGCAAGTGGTTTGTATATTAAGTGGAGTTCCAAAAACCGGATTGATTTACTGTGTTGTGTGTGACAAAGTGGGGGGCCATTGTATGTGATATATGTATTGATTGCTTGCTTGCTACAAAGTTTGCAAAAGTGACATAATTTGTAACCTTTTTTTTCCTTTGCAGTTTCCTGAGTAGCTGAGTAAGGGGGAGGGCTTAGCTGCTACCAGGTGGTATAAATCAGGCCTCACTACTCTGTAGAGCCTGCTCTGTGCCTTGAATAGCAAGTGGTTTGTATATTAAGTGGAGTTCCAAAAACCGGATTGATTTACTGTGTTGTGTGTGACAAAGTGGGGGGCCATTGTATGTGATATATGTATTGATTGCTTGCTTGCTACAAAGTTTGCAAAAGTGACATAATTTGTAACCTTTTTTTTCCTTTGCAGTTTCCTGAGTAGCTGAGTAAGGGGGAGGGCTTAGCTGCTACCAGGTGGTATAAATCAGGCCTCACTACTCTGTAGAGCCTGCTCTGTGCCTTGAATAGCAAGTGGTTTGTATATTAAGTGGAGTTCCAAAAACCGGAGTTCAAAAGAGGAGTTAAAGCCCAAGTAAGTGCTCTTCTACTTCTTTATCTTTTTGGTTAACACCTGTTCGCTGTTTTTTTGTAACTGGGATAATGGACAGCAAGATTGGAGGTTTTCTTCAGTGCACAGTTTGCCATATGTATGCACGACTGGAGCCGGAGTTTCAGGGTGAATATCTCTGTGGCAGATGTGAGCATGTTGTTCACCTGGAAGCTCGTATTAGAGATCTGGAGGAGCAGAATGCAACACTGAGGAGGATAGACAATTTTGAACGGAGCTTGCTGCTCACAGAGCATGCAGTTAGTGGGTTACAACCAGGGCCGCCATCAGGAATTTCTGGGCCCCATACAGCCATGATGTCTGGGCCCCCCTCCTCCATTACCGGGGGTGGGCAACGGAAAGTGTGGCACTCACGTTTGTACGTTATTCGCATTAAATGATTTTGGTGCTGATGTCAATTACAGTGAAGGAAACCATGGAGCCGGCAGTGACCGGTTCATGCTCCGGATTTTGATCTATTTAGCTAAAACGTATCCGATTGTATGGCATATAGTGGGATACGTCGCCTGGGGAATGGCCATGGGGAAACTACTGAAGTCACTGTCCATGAACAGGGCTGGAGCCTTCTACTAGCGCTCTGCCCAGGGACTATGGCGCCGCTCCTGATGTCCATATACATAAAGTGACGTCCGAAGCTGCACAAAGCCTGAGTACACGGCCGGAGCGTTGGCAACATTCTGGCCAGGGATTCCGGCCCTGGAGAATCCCCTGATGTCACTTTACATATATGGACAGTGATGTCAGGAGCTCCCAGGGACAAAGTCCACGGGTAGAGCACTTGTGATGCTGCCTGGGGACTCTGGAATAACAAAGTTTACTACGCCATTTCATCCTTCAAAAAGAAGGTAAACCGACGTCCACCAGCACGGAGGCTAAAAGGACATAATGGAGCCCTGTGAATTATCGTCTACGTTGTTTATACTGTAAGGTAGGAGATTTCCTGACTACACGATAAACTTAGGGCAACAATACGATGTGAAGGGGCCTTAAAGAGGCTCTGTCACCAGATTTTCAAACCCCTATCTCCTATTGCAGCAGATCGGCGCTGCAATGTAGAGAACAGTAACGGTTTCTTTTTCTTCAAAAACGAGCATTTTTGGCCAAGTTATGACCATTTTTATATTTATGCAAATGAGGCTTTCTAAAGTACAACTGGGCGTGTTTACAGTAAAAGTCCAACTGGGCGTGTATTGTGTGTGTACATCTGGGCGTTTTTACTTCTTTTACTAGCTGGGCGTTGTGACTAGAAGTGTATGATGCTGACGAATCAGCATCATCCACTTCTCTTCGTTAACACCCAGCTTCTGGCAGTGCACAGACACACAGCGATGCGATGAAGTTCCTGTGGGAGGAAGTGAGTGACGTCACAGCGTGACAACTTCATCGCACACTGTGTGTCTGTGCACTGCCAGAAGCTGGGTGGTAACGAAGAGAAGTGGATGAGCAAACACGAGTTTTCTTAAACTTCTGAAAATCAGGAGCTGTTTTCCCTTGAATATCTCTGTATTTTCAGACTGTTTTTGCTAATTGTGTGAACATATCCTAAGGCCTTATTCACACGACAGTGTCCCGCCGTTTTTCCCGGGCGGTTTGCATTAGTTTTGCATCTGTTCCGGGCCGGGCAGGTCTGGACAGTGACATCAGGGGCAACTCCTGAAGGGGAATCCCCATGTGGCCGGTGATTCCACTTCAGGAAAAGCCCCTGTCGTCTGTGTCCATTTATGGACACTGAACGTTACTGGCTTCTCCTGGTGTGAAATCCCCGGTCACAGAGTGTTCGGGGATTCCGCTTCAGGAGTTTCCCTTGATGTCACTGCCCAGATATGGACAGAGACATCAAGCGCTCTGTCCAGGAGCGGAATCCCCGAACACACAGGGATTCCGCTCCTTCAGGGAGCTAAAGTGGGGCTAGCACATAGCAGAGCAGGGACGAAGCTACAGCAGTAGCAGCCACAGCAGCCGCTAGCGGCGCCATCGGCCATGGTAGGTGTCGCCGCTAGCAGCTGTTATGGCTGCTATAGCTGTAGCGATGCCTGAAGAAGCGCCAGGGCGGAAAGGAGGCTGATTCGCCGGGCCAGGGCGATTTGGGAAGGGAGCCAGCGCAGCGCCCCCTTCCACCTGCTGTACACCCCAGCCCTGCCACACAGTACCCCTGCACATAGCAGAGCAGGGACGTCGCTACAGCAGTACCCCCACAGTGTTACCTCCAGCATAGAGCGCTTCTTCTGAATGAGATACACTCCTCCTCCTCACATGCACTCTGCGCTGTGAGGAGGAGAGAGCGACAGTAGACACGGCCATCACTCGGGAAACATTCCGGTGATGGCCGTGTATTACCCGGCCCCATAGACTTCTATGGGAGCCGGGCGACCGGGGTAAACGGCCGAAAATAGGGCATGTCCCATTTTTTGACGGCCGGTTTTCCCGGCCCGTCAAAAAATCGGTCGTGTGAATAGCCCTTTAGGGGTCTATTGTTCCTACTGCAGCCGGGTGACGGCTGATTTATGAACGGCCGTCACCCGGCCGGGAAACCCTGTCGTGTGAATAAGGGCTAATAGGCATGCAGCTTATTTAACCCCTTCCCTCCTCAGCCATTTTTTGGATTTTAACTTTTGTTTTTTCCTCTCCACCTTCCAAAAGCTATAATTTTTTTTTACTCGAGGGCTTGTTTTTTGCGGTACAAGTTGTAGTTTTTCATGGCACCATTTATTGTACCGCATAATGTACTGGGAAGATGAAAAAAAATTATTTGTGGGGTGAAATGCTGCACGTGCATGACGTTCTGATAAACCCCATTCACATGAGTTGGGGCTTATTCAGACTAACGTGTTAATCGTCCGTGTGAAGGACGTTTTTTTAATGGCCGTCACACGGCTGCGTGTATTTCTATGGGGCTATTCACACGGTTGTTGGTCTAACGGATCGTGTGAAGGGCCTGTAAAAAAATAGGACATGTCCTATTTTTGTGCGTTTTCACGGATCCCTCAATAGACTCAAGTCTATGAGGGATGTGTGAAAACGGGTCCCGCACGGCTGCAAAACGGCCACAAAAAACGGCCATTCTTCACGTCTGACTTCACACACATTGGTCTGAATACCGCCTTAGGCTTTATTCACACGAACGTGTCCGTTTTGCACGCGCAAAAAACGCTGCATTTTGCCCGAGCAAAAGTTCAGTGTGGCGTTAGCATATGGTGGGCGGCTGCGTGATTTTCGCGCAGCCGGCATCATTATGACACTCTGTTTTGATGTTACAACACAGTAAAGAAGGGGGGGGGGCTTTTGTTTCCCTTCACTTCTTTACCTACTGTAGCGCGAATAACGCGCGTCACCCGGAAGTGCTTCCGTGTGCCGTGCACGATTTGCACGCACCCAATGGGTGTGTGCTGCGCGAAACACGGGCAAGTATAGGACATGTCGTGAGTTTTACACAGCGCACACACGCTGCGTGAAATTCACTGACAGTCTGAACGGCCCCATTCACTAACATAAGTCCGTGCGACGTAATAAGTATCACGGACGTATAACACGTTTGTGTGAATAAGGCCTTATATTGTAATTTGTAGTGAATTTTCTGTGCGCAATCCGCACCAAAAATAGGAGGCAAGTAAGTGGCTTATTCAGATGTCCATGTTCGGTCTGTGATATACGGACCGTGTATCGGTCATATTTCCCGGACCGACCACAGTTCAGGGAGCCGGGTTTCTAGCATCACAGTTATCTATGATCATAGTCCCTCCGTTCCCGTGGGAATACTGTCCCCGGTCCCGTACTGAAAGCATCATTACAGTATGGGACAGTATTCCCGCAGAGAGGCAGGGACTCCCAGCAACACTGATAACTATGATGCTAGGAGTCCGGCTTCATGAATTGTGGTCAGCCTGTGAGATACAGCCGATACACGCTCCGTATGTCACGGACCGAATGTGGCCGTCTGAATAAGGCCTTAGTCTAGTTACACAGTGCGGTGAAATCCCATTTTTTTTGCCACAATTTTTGCAAAAACGTGACTTGACCGCACTGTGAGAATATAGCCTGATAGCACTTTTCATGTTTTGTATCTTTTTTTTATGCAATTTTCGTAATTGCGGCACAAATCACGAGGTTTTGCCGCGATTTTTATATAATCGCGGCAAAACTGCGCCATTTTTGCCGCGATTACGAAAATCGCGGCAAAAAAACGCTAGGAAAACGAAAAAATACCCAAAAACTTTTTAACCAACTTCATACAATCTACAAATGGGGTCAGGGGGATGGGAAGCAGGATAGACAGGGGAACATACTCACCAGCCTGCAGGTCCTGTCGGCAGTGTAGAGGAGCTGGGGGGCGGGATCTCCACACGCAGCTTTTCAGCACATGCTGCATCTTCCCCTCCAGTGAAGCTACAACAGGTATGCAGGGGCTGCCACGAGTGTTGCTAGGGGAGCGTCGCTAGGGGGGGGTCGCTAGGGGGGTGCCGCGGGCGTTGCGAGGGGGGGCCCGTGAGCATTGCGAGGGGGGGCCCGTGAGCATTGCGAGGGGGGGCCCGTGAGCGTTGCGAGGGGGGGCCCGTGAGCGTTGCGAGGGGGGGCAACAGTCCGAGGGGGGGGGGGGCGACGGCAGCCCGGCGGGCCCCTTTTCTTCATCCGTGTGGCCGGGCCCCTGACGGGAGTACCAGTAATACCCCCCTGATGGCGGCCCTGGTTACAACTGGAGGGTGAAGACATGGGTGAGCAGGATCAGGTAAGTAGCTGGGTTAATGTAGTTAGGGGCAGTAGAAAGGGGTCAAAGACAAGGAAGGCCGATCCGGTTTCTGACATTCCAGGCAAAATTGCCAAGTTGGGTGATGATGCGAGGGTGTCAGTCTCAGAAATGGCAGCCCTAGTGGATACTGATCTCCCTAACAGCCGGGAGAACAGCCCAGCTAGTAGTCGGCGGGATGGTAATGCAGGTAAGCCAAGACAATTGATAGTCGTAGGGGATTCTATAATCAGGAAGACGGATAGAATTATTTGTCGCCAAGACCACCTCAACCGAATGGTTTGCTGTCTCCCTGGTGCCAGGGTTCGGCATGTGGTGGAACGGGTGGACAAATTGCTGGGAGGGGCTGGTGATGATCCAGCTGTCGTGGTCCATGTCGGTACCAACGACAGAATAAATGGTAGGTGGAGGAGCCTTAAGAATAATTTTAAAGAACTAGGCTACAAGCTGAAGGGAAGGACCTCCAAGGTTGTATTCTCAGGAATACTGCCTGTGCCATGCGCATCACAGGAAAGACAGCGGGAGCTTAGGGAGTTAAATGCATGGCTGAAGTCTTGGTGTAGAGGAGAAGGATTTGGGTTCCTAGAGCACTGGGCTGACTTTTCATTGGGGTACAAACTGTATTCTGCAGATGATTTGCACCTAAATGGAAGGGGGTCCGCTGTGCTGGGGGAGAGAATTCTAGCTGGGGTGGCGGAGTATTTAAACTAGGGCTGAGGAGGGAGGTCAATGTAGAAAAAAAAGGGGTAGCCAGGTTAGAGAGGGGTCAGACTATATTGGTGGGGGGAGAAACAGAATGTGGGGAGAGGACTAGACAACAGGATAAGGAGATCCTTTCGTTACAAAACATCAGTGTAAATAAAAAGGACCGATTAATGTCAAATCACATTTCTGATAATAAAAGTGAAAAACTGACAGGCAAGTTAAAGTGTATGTTCACAAATGCCAGAAGTCTAGCAAGTAAAATGGGGGAGCTGGAGGCCTTGATACTGGAAGAAAATATAGATATAGTTGGTGTTGCTGAAACATGGCTGGACTCTTCACATGACTGGGCTGTAAATCTACAGGGTTTTACACTTTTTCGTAAAGACAGGACAAATAGGAAAGGTGGTGGTGTATGTCTGTATGTGAGAAGTGATATGAAGGCGAGTGTGAAAGAGACAATAGTGGGTGAAGACTGTGAGGAGGTTGAAACCTTGTGGGTGGAACTAGAAAGGGAGGTAAACACTGAAAAAATTACTTTTGGTGTAATCTATAGACCCCCCAATATAACTGAGGAGATGGAAGTTCAGCTATATAAACAGATGGAGCGGGCTGCACAGGCGGGTACTGTAGTGATAATGGGAGATTTTAATTTCCGGGATATTAATTGGTGTCATGGTTCGGCTTCAACTGCAAAGGGGAGACATTTCCTCAACCTGTTGCAGGAAAATTTTATGGGCCAGTTTGTGGAAGACCCGACTAGAGGTGAAGCTCTGTTGGATCTGGTCATTTCTAATAATGCAGATCTTGTTGGGAATGTCAATGTTCGTGAAAACCTCGGTAACAGTGATCACAATATAGTTACATTTTACCTATACTGTAAAAAACAAACGCAGGCTGGGAGGGCAAAAACATTTAATTTTAAGAAAGCCAATTTCCCCAGGATGAGGGCTGCAATTCAGGATATGGACTGGGAAGAACTAATGTCAAATAATGGAACAAATGATAAATGGGAGATTTTCAAATCTACTTTGAGTTATTATAGTGCAAAATTTATTCCTACAGGTAATAAGTATAAACGACTCAAATTAAACCCCACATGGCTTACACCTTCTGTGAAAGGGGCAATACATGACAAAAAAAGGGCATTTAAAAAATACAAATCTGAGGGTACAGCTGTAGCCTTTGTAAAATATTAAGAGCTTAATAAAATCTGTGAAAATGTAATAAAATTAGCAAAAATACAAAATGAAAGGCAGGTGGCCAAGGATAGTAAAACAAATCCTAAAAAATTCTTCAAGCATATAAATGCAAAAAAGCCAAGGTCTGAACATGTAGGACCCCTAGATAATGGTAATGGGGAGTTGATCACAGGGGATCAAGAGAAGGCAGAGTTACTAAATGGGTTCTTTAGCTCTGTATATACAACTGAAGAAAGAGCAGCTGATGTAGCCGGTGCCAGTGCTGTTAATATATCGGCTGATATACTGAATTGGATGAATGTAGAGATGGTCCAAGCTAAATTAAATAAAATAAATGTGCACAAGGCTCCGGGACCAGATGGGTTACACCCTAGAATTCTTAAAGAGCTTAGTTCAGTTATTTCTGTCCCCCTTTTCATAATATTCAGAGAATCTCTAGTGACTGGTATAGTGCCAAGGGACTGGCGCAGGGCAAATGTGGTGCCTATTTTCAAAAAGGGCTCTAGGTCTTCCCCGGGTAATTATAGACCAGTAAGCTTAACATCCATCGTGGGGAAAATGTTTGAGTGGCTATTGAGGGACTATATACAGGATTATGTGACAATAAATGGCATTATAAGTGACAGCCAGCATGGTTTTACTAAGGACAGAAGTTGTCAAACTAACCTAATCTGTTTTTATGAAGAGGTAAGCAGAAGTCTAGACAGAGGGGCCGCTGTGGATTTAGTGTTTTTGGACTTTGCAAAGGCATTTGACACTGTCCCCCATAGACGCCTAATGGGTAAATTACGGACTATAGGTTTAGAAAATATAGTTTGTAATTGGATTGAGAATTGGCTCAAGGACCGTATCCAGAGAGTTGTGGTCAATGATTCCTTCTCTGAATGGTCACCGGTTATAAGTGGTGTACCCCAGGGTTCAGTGCTGGGACCACTATTATTCAACTTATTTATTAATGATATAGAGGATGGGATTAATAGCACTATTTCTATTTTTGCAGATGACACCAAGCTATGTAATATAGTTCAGACTATGGAAGATGTTCATGAATTACAGGCAGATTTAAACAAACTAAGTGTTTGGGCGTCCACTTGGCAGATGAAGTTTAATGTAGATAAATGTAAAGTTATGCATCTGGGTACCAACAACCTGCATGCATCATATGTCCTAGGGGGAGCTACACTGGCGGATTCACTTGTTGAGAAGGATCTGGGTGTTCTTGTAAATCATAAACTCAATAACAGCATGCAGTGTCAATCAGCTGCTTCAAAGGCCAGCAAGATATTGTCGTGTATTAAAAGAGGCATGGACTCGCGGGACAGAGATGTAATATTGCCACTTTACAAAGCATTAGTGAGGCCCCATCTAGAATATGCAGTTCAGTTCTGGGCTCCAGTTCATAGAAAGGATGCCCTGGAGTTGGAAAAAATACAAAGAAGAGCAACGAAGCTAATAAGGGGCATGGAGAATTTAAGTTATGAGAAAAGATTGAAAGAATTAAACCTATTTAGCCTTGAATAAAGACGACTAAGGGGGGACATGATTAACTTATATAAATATATTAATGGCACATACAAAAAATATGGTGATATCCTGTTCCTTGTAAAACCCCCTCAAAAAACAAGGGGGCACTCCCTCCGTCTGGAGAAAAAAAGGTTCAAGCTGCAGAGGCGACAAGGCTTCTTTACAGTAAGAACGGTGAATTTATGGAATAGCCTACCGCAGGAGCTGGTCACAGCAGGGACAGTAGATGGCTTTAAAAAAGGGTTAGATAATTTCCTAGAACAAAAAAATATTAGCTCCTATGTGTAGAAATTTTTCCTTCCCTTTTCCCTTCCCTTGGTTGGACTTGATGGACATGTGTCTTTTTTCAGCCGTACTAACTATGTAACTATGTAACTATGTAACTATGCAATTTTTAGATCCCTTTTTTTATTCTGTTTTGCAAGGGGTAGTGACTAACAAAAAGCGATTCTGGAATAGTTTTTTATTTAATTTTTTTACGGTGTTCACCGTACGGGTAAAATAGCGTGATATTTTTATAGTTTGGGTCGTTACGGACGCGGGGATACCACATATGTGTACTTTTTATTTATGTTTTTTGGTTTTTCCTATAATAAAAGACTTATTATAGGAAAAAAGGCTGTTATAGTGTTTTTTAACATGAAACTTATTTTTTTTTTTACTTTTTTACAACATTTTTATTAACTTGTTTTAACTTTTACTTTTGTCCCACTAGGGAACTTGAAGGCATGAAGCCCTGATCGCTATTCTAATACACTGCACTACCTACATAGTGCAGTGTATTAGAGCTGTCAGCTATTCACTGACAGCAAGCCTATTAGGCTTCGCCTCCCGGCGGGGCCTAATAGGCTTCCGTACTAGGAAGCGATTGTTAGGCTATGGTTGCCATAGCAACCATCAGAACACTCGCGGGTGCCGATGGTTGTTATTAGCAACCATAGGGTACGATCTAATCACTTAGATGCAGCGATAGCTGCATCTAAGGGGTTAATCGGCCGGATCGGAGCCTTGCTCCGGTCCTGGCCGTTAGGGCACGATGTCAGCTGTGACAAACAGCTGACACCCGCGCCCGTGGCAACCATCGTGGTTGCCGACAGGGCTACAAGCCACTTCGATGCATCGATCACGTTTATCGATGCATCGAAGGGGTTAATCGGCCGGATCGGAGCCTAGCTCCGGTCCTGGCCGTTGCAGAGGGGCGTCGGGCAGCTGATTCCCGGCGGTGATAACGCTGGCTCAGCTTCTGAGCCAGCGTCATCACATACACACGTCATAGAGCTGTGATTGGTCAGTCTGCTTTGACTGACCAATCACAGCGATCGCCGGCAGGAGACCGCTGTGAATGGTCCCCTGCCGTCTTACTGTGCCGATCAACTGTCATAAACAGTTGACGGCACAGTTCTGTCACCTTGTCCTTTGACAGGGTGACAGTTTTTAGCCAGGACGCACCGGTACGTCCCTGTGCCTTAAAGCACTTCAATGCAGGACGTACCGGTACGTCCTGGTGCGCTAAGGGGTTAAAGAATATTCATTGTATAAAATTGTCTCATAAGCAGTTTTAAAATAAGCTGTGTCAAACAGGAAAATAATTCTAGTCACCACGCAGAACAGGATGCACATGGCATCCTAACATACTATAGATAAGAAAACATTGTTGTTATTTATGACATTGCTATGTATGTCATAAAATTTAGTGCTGAGAAAGACAGAACATAGATAATCCCATGTAATAGTCTAGACATATTTAAGTAGTTTACTTTAAGTAAAAGTGACGTATATATCCTACTGTTGTAATTATCTGATTGGCTGATGGTTGTTAACTGAAAGCAGGACGTTATAAATAAACCTAAAACTCATGGTTTTGCAGAAATCTGCATGATACTCCAAAACATTGTGTGTGTCAGGGTTATTCTCCAGCCCTATATTGAAACGTATATATGTATACTTGGAAATAGATCTACCTATGAGAGCAACTCTAACAAGGTCAAAGATGTAAGAACAGGTATACTGCAGTTTATACACAAACCGACATACTGAAGCTTACTGACATACACATCATGAAAGACTCAGGCCTCATTTACACGAGCGTAATATACGTGCGTGCGACGCGCGTGCTTTTCACGCGTGTCGTACGCACCTATATTACTCTATGGGGCAGTTTAGACGATGCGTGAATTTTGTGCAGCGTGAGTGCGTTGCGTAAAACTCACAACATGTTCTATAATCGTGCGTTTTTCACGCATCACGCACCCATTGAAGTCAATGGGTGCGTGAAAACCACGCATGCCGCACGGAAGCACTTCCGTGCGAACTGCGTGATTCGCGCAAGAGCTGTCAAAAGGATGAATGTAAACAGAAAAGCACCATGTGCTTTTCTGTTTACAAACATCCAAACGGAGTGTCAAATTAGAGATGAGCGCACCGAACTTCACCGGGTTCGGCCGAACTCGTTTTGACCGAACCCGGCAAAAAATGTTCGGGTACGCGACGGCAGGAGACAGTCACTGTCCACGGTGCTGAAAGAGTTAAACTGGTTCAGCACCATGGACAGTGACTTCCGATCACAATATACATGAACGTGTAAAAAAAAAAAGAAGTTCTGACTTACCGAGAACTCCCGGCTTCTTCCTCCAGTCTGACCTCCCGGGATGACAATTCTGTCCAAGTGACAGCTGCAGCCAATCACAGGCCAAGCACAGCCTGCAGCCAATCACAGGCTGCAGCGGTCTCATGGACTGCCGCGTCATCCTGGGAGGTGGGGCCGGATGACAAGAGAGGGACGCGTCACCAAGTCAACGGCCGGGAGACCGAACTGGAGGAAGCAGGAAGTTCATGGTAAGTATGAACATCTTTTTTTGATTCACAGGTTGGTGTATATTGTGATCGGAACTCACTGTCGCGGGTGCTGAAAGAGTTACTGCCGATCAGTTAGCTCTTTCAGCACCTTGGATAGTGACGGGCGTCGACTAGCCTCATCTCTATGATGGCGGCTGCGCGAAAATCACGCAGCCGCGCATCATACACGGATGACACACGGAGCTGTCAAATGCCTTTTGCGCGCGCAAAACGCAGCTTTTTTTGCGCGCGCAAAACGCACACGCTCGTGTAAATCAGGCCTCAACCTTATAAAGTTAGATTTAAATGCCACCCACAACACCTGACAAAAACTGAATGTAACCAGATTTTGGATTTGACAAATCCCCTCCTGAATGAGGCGTCAGTTCTCATTTGCTTCCAAAATAAGATAAACTGTTTTTGATCTTTTTGTGATGAGAGCTTTGTTATTAAAGTGACTGACGTGAACAGGGTAGAGTGAAAAAGCGACATGAGACATTTACAGACTGCTCTGTCAGAAGGGTGAAACCTGGAGGTAACCACATTTCTCTGTATTTCTGTATTTTTTTTATTTTTCTCCTTTATCTGTATTCAAGCAACAATGCTGTGATTCCTGGAAACGTAAATGGTTAACTCTGTAAGTCCCATAGAGCAATAAATAAATTGAATGTCATAATGCAAAGGATGTATTATTCTATAACCTGAATGTTGTGCAATATGTTTTCATTAGGTGACTCATTCACTAAAGAAAGTCTAATTTATTATAGGATTTTTCTACTCGCTGGAAGCCAGTTTGTTCATTACAGTCCTGTAAAAGAATATTGAATGGATGCCGGTTCACTAAAGCAGGCTGTCCCACTCAATAAAATAAAATGTCATTTAATAAAGATTTGGCTCAGAAATGGGACAGAATCCTCAATTATTTGATTTATCTCAGTGAAGTTTTAGCTATTAAATGAAAAATGTCTTATTTATAGTACAAAATATAGTGAAGCCAAATTTTGTCTACACATTGACCCAGTCCCATAAGGTTACTGTCAACTTGATGATTGCACATTTATTTATTATTATTGTAGTGGTGGTCCAAGCATGCATGCTGTCACTACATTCAAAGTCGATGGGAATTACTTCGCTTGACTATTTCCGTCAGTCCCATATACATTTGATGGAGCAGTTGGCCTCTGGATCCCCCACAGAGTGCTAAAACGGGGTGTTGATCCCCCAGATCTTCCTCCCAGCACTCCCCACAAAGAGGAAGATCTGGTGGTTTAGCCCCCTGTTCTGACAATCGGTGGAATTTTTCATTTTGTTATATTTGTAACATGCGTTTTTTTCTGGCTTTTGGGAAAAATGACAGAAAACAAAACACCCAGAGCATGTTCCGTTTTGAAAAAAATGGCACTGACCCTAAAAACGCCACCAAAATATGATAAAAACAAAACACATTGCATGTAGTGCGTTTCATATTGCACTGTAGACTTTAATATAACATCTGGCCACAGAAAATAATGCTGAAAAAACCATCACGAAAAACGCCACGATACACATGGCATTTTTCTGTGTGAAACCAGCCCAATGAATAGCCTGAATGGAGCATCACACACATATATAACTTTTCAAAAAATAATAGATATCCACAGAAAACTGTAATTCTTTTAAATTGGTGGAGTCGACCACAGCTTTATTTAACAAAGGAAGGGAAATTAAATTCTAGGCCTTGCCAAGTTACATCAAATATTTCAGCCACTAAAGACTACTAAGGCCTATATCATCCTGCGTGCAAGCCAAACTGTTCTTCGGTGGGTATGTGTTTGCTGTTTATGTGATGACTTGCTATCCAGGTAAGGTTCTCTCTTCAGCCAGCTGTGACTTCTACCAAGAACAAAAGAGGTATAACAAGAATAACTATAGAAATTACATATGTTCAAATACACAGTATAATTAAATACTACAGCAATGAAATATTACAACATCTCCAGCGAGGAATTGCAGGAAAGGAATTCTGCATCAGATCACGTAGCGCAGCTCCTTATATCACTTCCTTAACCCCTTCCCTCTCCTGGACGTACTATTAGGTCATGGTATCTGTATCATTCGCGCTCCATGACCTAATAGTACGTCACGGGAGTAACGGCCGTTTCGGCCGTCTTCCCGACACATGCAGGTGCTGTAACACCTGCTGTCTCGTACAGCAGTTGCCGCAGCTCCTACAGCGGGGACCGATCGCGGTGTCCCCGCTGATTAACCCCTTAAAAGCCACGTTCAATAGGGATCGCGGCTTTTTAGAGGTTAAGCTACCATCGCCGGCATGCTACACGATAGCGTCCGGCGATGGTGACTATGGCAACCGGACGCCTAACAATGGCGTTCGGCTATGCCATCGACGGAAGCCTAGTGATCCTGACAAAGTCAGGACACACTATGCTTGCTGTCAGTGAGTAGCTGACAGCTCTAAAACACTGCACTATGCATGTAGTGCAGTGTATTAGAATAGCGATTAGGGCCTCCTGCCCTCAAGTCCCCTAGTGGGACAAAGTAATAAAGTTAAAAAAAAGTTAAAAAAAGATGTGTAAAAATAAGAAAATAAAAGTTTTAAAAGTGATAAAAGTAAAAATCCCCCTTTTTCCCTTATCAGTCCTTTATTATTAACTGGTTGCCGACACAGGACGAGTATGCTCATCCTGAGCGGCGAGCACTTCGCGCATTAGGACGAGCATACTCGTCCTCTGTGACAGCCGTCTCTGCAGTCTCTGTGTGTGCGATCGAGAGCGGGGCAACGGCTGTAATACATAGCCACGGCCCCGCTCTGACAGCGGAGAGAAGAGAAACATCTTCTCTCCGCTGTTAACCCTTTGAACACCGCGATGACAGCTGATCGCGGCGTTCAAAGAGAGGGGACTGCACATTGATCGCATCACAGAAAATAACTGTGACGCGATCAAAGCCCACAACTCGTATGGCCAGACAGCCCAGGGTCCAGTGAAGGACCCCAGGGCTTTCTGAACATATTTCCTGTTGTTAGGGCATACTGAGGTATGCCCTAACAACTGCCTGTGTACAATCAGTACACAGGCTAATGTACTGGCATATAGATCTATGGCAGTACATTACAGTTACAAAATCAAAATGATAAATCCCTTTATGGGATTAAAAAAAAAAGTTAAATGAATGTAAAAAAAAATAATGGTAAATAAATAAATAAAAAGTAAATAAAATACACAGAAACACACATTTTTTATAATAAATAAACTTTTTAAAATATAAGTCCCAAAACATGAAATAATATAGACATATTTGGTATCGCCACGACCGTAACAACCTGTACAACAAATGTATAACATTATTTATGATGATCGGTGTATGGTGTAAAAAAATAAATATTAAAACTGCTGCGCAACTGCTTTTCTTCTGCATTTTAATCTAATAAAAAATGTATAGAAATTAAACAATCATGTATTTGTACCAAAAAATGATACGTACATAAAGTACAACTCATCCCGCAAAAAACAAAGTCTCATACAACTACGTCGTACAAAAAATAAAAGAGTTATGAGCGTCGGGATGCAAAGAGGGAAATGTAAAAAAAATTGCTCTGTCCTCATTTCAAAATTGGCCGTGTCCTTAAGGGGTTAATAAAAATAGATAAATAAACAAATAAACTATACATAATTGGTATTGCCGCGTCCGTAACAGCCTGAACTACAAAATTATTTTGTTATTTATCCCGCGTGGTGAACGTCGTAAAAGAAAGTAATAATAAACCGTACCAGAATCACAATTGTTTGGTCACTTCACCTCCCAAAAAATGGAATAAAAAGAGATCAAAAAGTCGCATGGACCTATGATTGAAACTACAGTTCGTTACGCAAAAAATAAGTCCTCGCACGGCTTTCTTTATGGAAAAAAGAAAAGTTCTGGCTCTTAGAATATGGCAACACAAAAAGTAAATGATTTTTTACAAGTATTTTTATTGTGCAAATGCCATAAGACATAAAAAAAATATAAACATCTGGTATCTCCGTAATCGTATCGCCCCGCAGAATAAAGTGAATATGTCATTTATAGCGCACGGTGAACGCTGTAAAAAAAATAAAATAGAATAACAAAACAATAGTAGAATTGCTGTTTTTTTAGTCACCATGCCACTTAAAAATAGAATAAAAACTGATCAAAAAGTCGCATGCACCACATGAAAACTGCAATGAATTCCTCAAGGTGTCTAGTTTCCAAAATGGGGTCACTTTTGGGCAGTTTCCACTGTTTTGGCACCACAAGACCTCTTCAAACTGGACATGGTGCCTAATAAAAAGGAGGCCTCAAAATCCTCTAGTTGCTTCTTTGCTTCGGAGGCCGGTGCTTCAGTCCATTAGTGCACTAGGGCCACATGTGGGATATTTCTCAAAACAGCAAAATCTGGGCAATAAGTACTAAGTTGCGTTTCTCTGAGAAAACCTTTGTGTTATAAAAAAAATGGTAGAAAAAGGATTTTCTGGCAAAAAACAAAAAGTTAATTTTGCTCTAAATTCCTGTGAAACACCTAAAGGGTTCATAAACTTTCTAAATGCTGTTGTGAATACTTTGAGGGGTCTAGTTTCTAAAATGGGGTGTTTCATAGGGTTTCTAATATATAGGCCCCTCAAAGCAACTTTAGATCTGAACTGGAAACTAAAAAAATAAATAAATTAGGCAATACTTCGCTTCTTACATTATACTGATAACGAGCCGTGCCCACTCCGAGATGACCCCAGTTTTGACCGTTTGTATAAATGGAGACCCCTAGTAGACCGTTTCAGTGCCCGGTTTTCCCAAGCATACACCCCCGAGAAGTGTATTTCTATTGATGAGTCCTTGGTAGATTTTAAAGGTAGGCATCAATTCCGCCATACCTGCCGGGTAAGAGGGCAAGGTATGGCATGAAGATGTATAAGCTGTGCGAGAGTGCATCAGGGTATACCTACAAATTTAGGATATATGAAGGGAAGGACACCAGTATTCAGCCCCAAGAATGCCCCCCCCCCCCCCTTACTGGGAGTTAATGCAAAAATTGTGTGGGATTTGGTGCACCCACTGCTGGACCAGGGTTACCACCTCTACCTGGATAATTTTTATACCAGCGTCCCACTCTTCAACTGCCTCGCTTCCAGAAGTGCTGCGGCATGCGGCACAGCTAGAAGAAATCTGAGAGACCTCCCTAAGACTCTGCTTGGGCATACACACAGAACGGGTGAGAGCAGGGCACATTCTAGCAGCAACATATTGTGTGTCAAGTACAAGGACAAGAGAGATGTCACACCAGTACCCATGTACCTGTACGAGGTACCAGTACAGAGACCCCCAAACCAGACTGCATCCTGGACTACAATAGGTACATGGGAGGGGTGGACTTGTCAGATCAAGTCCTGAAGCCCTACAGCGCCATGTGGTGTGGTATAAGAAGCTGGCCGTGCACATCATACAGATGGCATTGTACAATGCGTATGTGCTACGTCGATGTACAGGCCAGAGGGGAACTTTCCTGGAATTTCAAGAGGTGATTATCAAGAACCTAATCTTTAGGGACCAAGAAGGGGGGGGGGCACCCAGTACTTCTGGAAGCGAGGCCACACGCATCGTACCAGGGCAACACTTTCCAGGAGAAGTTCCCCAAACTGACAAGAAGGGAAAAAGTCAAAAGAGGTGCAAAGTCTGCTATAAGCGGGGGATAAGGAAGGACACAATATATCAATGTGACACGTGTCCCGAAAAACCAGAGCTCTGTATGAAAGAGTGTTTTAAAATTTATCATACATCTCTTAATTTTTAATCTACTCCAGTTTTACTTACCCTGATGCACAGTTTATCCCCCCTCGTCTTTCCCCTCTGGGCCCTGCTGTGTGCCCAGGCAGCTGTTAACAGCCAAATTGAGGGTATTGCCGTACCCGTGAGAATCCACATTACAGTTTATGGGGGGTGTATGTCTATGGTCAAAATACTCACTACACCTCTAGATGAATGCCTTAAGGGTGTAGTTTTTAAAACGGGGTCACTTCTTGCGGGTTTCAACTGTACTGGTACCTCAGGGGCTTCTGCATACATGACTTCACACCAGAAAATCCCGAGTAGGCCAAATGGTGGTCCTTTCCTTGTGAGCCCTCCCATGGGCCCAAACGGCAGTTTATCACCACAAATGGGGTATTGCTGCACTCAGGACAAATTGGGCAACAGAATGGGGTATTTTATTTCTTGTGAAAATAAGAAATTTTTAGCCAAAACTGCATATTATTGGAAAAAAATAATTTTGTTTTAATTCCCAGCCCAATTCAAATAAGTTCTGTGAAAAAACTATGGGGTCAAAATGGTCACAACACCCATAAATGAATTCCTTGAGGGGTGTAGTTTCGAAAATGGGATCACTTCTGGTGGGTTTCCATTGCTTTGATACCTCTGGGGATCTGCAAATGCGACATGGCACCCAAAAACCAATCCAGCAAAATCTGGGCTCCAAAGAACAAATAGCGCTCCTTTCCTTCTGAGCCCTCCCATAGGCCCAAACGGCAGTTTATCACCACAAATGGGGTATTGCCGCACTAAGGACAAATTGCGCAACAAAATGGGTATTTTGTTCCCTGTGAAAAGAAGAAATTTTGATCACAAATTACATCTTATTGGAAAAAATTTCATTATTTTAATTTCACAGCCCAATTCAAATAGGTGCTGTGAAAAAACTGTGCGGTTAAAATGGTAACAACAACAATACATGAATTGCTTGAGGGGTGTAGTTTCCAAAATGGGGTCACTATTGGGGGATTCCTACTGTTTTGACACCTCAACACCTTTTCAAACCTGGCATGCTGCCTAAAATATATTTTAATAAAAAAGAGGCCTCAAAATGCACTAGGTGCTTCTTTGCTTCTAGGCCTTGTGTTTTAGTCCACCAGCGCGGTAGAGCCACATGTGGGACATTTCTAAAAACTGCAGAATCTGGACAATACATATTTAGTAGTCTTTCTATGCTAAAAACTTCTGTGTTACAGAAAACAAATTGAATAAAATTTAAATTCAGCAAGAAAAATGAAATTTTCTGACAAAAAAAAAAAAGTAAATTTCACCACTACTTTGCTCAAAATTCCTGTGAAACACCTAAAGGGTTCATAAACTTTCTAAATGCTGTTTTGAATATTTTGACGGGTCTAGTTTTTAAAATGGGGTGTTTTATTGGGGTTTCTAATACATAGGCCCCTCAAAGCCACATCAGAACCGAACAGGTACCTTAAAAAAAAGGCTTTTGAAATTTTCTTAAAAATATGAGAAATTGCTGTTTATGTTCTAAGCCTTGTAAAGTCCAAGAAAAATAAAAGAATGTTGAAAAAACTATGCCAATCTAAAGTAGACATATGGGAAATGTGAACTAGTAACTATTTTGGGTGGTATAACCGTCTATTTTACAAGCAGATGCTTTTAAATTCTGAAAAATTCTATTTTTTTTAAATTTTCTCTACATTTTGCAATTTTTCACCAATACACACTGAATATATAATGAATATAGCCCAATGTGTCACGAGAAAACAATCTCAGAATTGCTTGGATAGGTTTAACCCCTTAAGGACACGGCCAATTTTGGCCTTGAGGACAGAGCAATTTTTTTTACATTTCCCTCTTTGCATCCCGACGCTCATAACGCTTTTATTTTTTGTATGAGACTTTGTTTTTTGCGGGACGAGTTGTACTTTATGTACGTACAATTTTTTGGTACAAATACATTATCGTTTAATTTCTATACATTTTTAATTAGATTAAAATGCAGAAAAAAAGCAGTTGTGCAGCAGTTTTAATATTTTTTTTTTTACACAATACACCGATCATCATAAATAATGTTATACATTTGTTGTACAGGTTGTTACGGTCGTGGCGATACCAAATATGTCTATATTATTTCATGTTTTGGGACTTATATTTGAAAAAGTTTATTTATTATAAAAAATTTGTGTTTCTGTGTATTTTATTTACTTTTTATTTATTTATTTACCATTATTTTTTTTTTACATTCATTTAACTTTTTTTTTTAATCCCATAAAGAGATTTATCATTTTGATTTTTATTTTGTAACTGTAATGTACTGGCATAGATCTATATGCCAGTACATTAGCCTGTTACTGATCGTACACAGGCAGTTGTTAGGGCATACCTCAGTATGCCCTAACAACAGGAAATATATTCAGACAGCCCTGGGGTCCTTCACTGGACCCTGGGCTGTCTGGCCATACGAGTTGTTGGCTTTGATCGCGTCACAGTTATTTTCTGTGACGCGATCAATGTGCAGTCCCCCCTCTTTGAACGCCGCGATCAGCTGTCATCGCGGCGTTCAAAGGGTTAACAGTGGAGAGAAGATGTTTCTCTCCTCTCCGCTGTCAGAGCGGGGCCGTGGCTGTGTATTACAGCCGTTGCCCCGCTCTCGATCGCACACACAGACGGCAGAGACTGCTGTCACAGAGGACGAGTATGCTCGTCCTAATGCGCGAAGTGCTCGCCGCTCAGGACGAGCATACTCGTCCTGTGTCAGCAACCAGTTAAACATTCCGATGTTATTACCACATAAAGTGAAATATGTCAGATTTAAAAAATGGGTTCTGAGCCTTAAGGCCAAAACTAGGCTGCGTCCTTAAGGGGTTAATGAGTCTAGTTTGGGCCTTAAGTCTCAGAGCCCATTTTTCAAGTCTGACATGTGTCACTTGTACCTATCCAAGCGATTCTGAGATTGTTCTCTCGTGACACATTAGACTTGATGTTAGTGGTAAAATTTGGTCAATATATTCAGTGTTTAATTGTGAAAAATAGCTACATTTTGAGAAATGTTTTTCAAAATAGCATTTTTCTGTATTTAAATATATTTGCTTGTAAGACAGATGGTTATACCACACAAAATAATTACTATCTCACATATCACATATGTCTACTTTATGTTGGCTTAATTTTTTGAACATTCTTTTCTTTTTCTACGACGTTACACGGCTTAGAACATAAGCAGCAATTTCTCATATTTTGAAGAAAATTTCAAAAGCCTTTTTTTTAGGTACCAGTTCAGTTCAGTTCAGTTAGAAATCCCCATAAATCACCCAATTTTAAAAACTAGAGCAATTAAAGTATTCAAAACAGCATTTAGAAAGTTTCGTAACCCCTCAAGCGTTTTGCAGAGATTTATAGCAAAGTAAAGGTGAAATTTATAAATGTCATTTTTTTTGCAGATACTCCTTTTCATTCCTTTTTTTTTTTTTTAGTAAAACGGAAGGTTTTACCAAAGAAACGCAACACTAAATATTAATTGCCCAAATATCCCACATTTGGCCCTAGTACGCTCATGGACTGACACAAAGATCTCAGAAGCAAAGGAGCACATAGAGGATTTTGAGGCCTCCTTTTTATTAGATTATATTTTAGGCACCATGTCAGGTTTGAAGAGGTCTTTTGGTGCCAAAACAGTGTAAACCCCCAAAAGTGACCCCATTTGGAAAACTACACCCCTCAAGGAATGTATCGAGGGGTATAGTGAGCGTTTAGACCATACGGTTTTTTTTTGCTGCATTTTGTGGAATTAGGCTGTGAAATTGAAAAATCACATATTTTTCCGATAAAATGTAAAAACGTGTAATTTTTACAAGGAATACAGGAGTAAAAGCACCCCAACATTTGAAAAGCAATTTCTCCCGATTACGGCAATACCCCATATGTGGTCATAAACTGCTGCTTGGACAAACGACAGGGCTCAGAAAAGCAGGAACGCTATTTGGCATATAGATTTTGCTGGATAGGTTTCTGGGCGCCATTTCGCATTTGCAGAGCTTCTGAGGTACCAGTACAGGGAAAACCCTTTAAAAGTGACCCCATTTTGGAATCTAGACCCCTTGAGGAATTCATTGTAGTTTTCATGGGGTGCATGCGACTTTTTGATGAGCATTTATTCTATTTTTTAATAGGCGTGGTAACTAAAAAACAGCTATGGTTTTTTATTCCTTTTTCTTTACAGCGTTCACCGTGCGCTATAAATGACATATTCACTTTATCGTGCGGGTCGATACGATTACGGCGATACCATAGTTTTTTTTAATGTCATATGGCGTTTGCACGATAAAATTGTAAAGGATCTGCCAGGCACAACTTCTGTGTATACGCCCATAGGTAATCAGTCTGGACCTGAGTCTATGTCTCTGGGACTGACTCCATCTTCCACCACTCAGGATGGCAGGCTTAGGAGTGGGAGAACTTATCGCAGCCTGGCCAGACGGAGCTAGCTCCCGCCCTCTGTCTATTTATTCCTGCCTTTCCTGTTCCTCCTTTGCTTGTGATTCTTTCCGTGTGGTTTCCTGGCCCAGCTACAGCTCCTACTATTTGATCCTGCTCCATACTGACCCTGGCTTACTGACTACTCTCCTGCTCTGCGTTTGGTACCTCGTGCTCTCCTGGTTTGACTCGGCTCGTTCACCACTCTGGTTGCTCACGGTGTTGCCGTGGGCAACTGCCCCTTTCCCTTTGCATTCCCTTGTCTGTTTGTCTCGTGCACTTACTGAGCGTGGGGACCGCCGCCCAGTTGTACCCCGTCGCCTAGGGCGGGTCGTTGCAAGTAGGCAGGGACTGAGTGGCGGGTAGATTAGGGCTCACTTGTCCGTTTCCCTACCTCCATCATTACAAAAATACTCTTTATAAAAAATCATTTACTTTTTGTGTTGCCATATTCTAAGAGCCAGAACTTTTGTATCTTTCTATCAAGAAAGCCGCTTGAGGGCTTGTTTTTCGTAAAAAAAACTGTAGTTTACCATTTTTGGGTACATGCGTCTTTTTATTAAATATTTTGGAAGGTGAAGTGAAAAAAAAATTGTGATTCTGGTATGGTTTATTATTATTTTCTTTTACAGCGTTCACCGTGCGTGATAAATAACAAAATACTTTTGTAGTTAAGGTTGTTACGGATGCGACGATACAAATTACGTATAGTTTATTTTATTTATATTTTTAATGATAAAGGACTGATAAATGAAAAGGGGGATTTCTACTTTTATTACTTTAAAACTTTTATTTTTAAATTTTTATACAACTTTTTTTTCCTTTTTTCCTGACCACAATTCTAATACATAGAGCTGTCAGCTACTCGCTGACAGCAAGCATAGAGGGTTCTGACTTGCCATAGCAACCATCAGCGCCGAAGATAATGTCGTGGGACGTCAATGGTGCTTTAACACCTAAGAAGCCACGATCACTATAGAACGTGGCTTCTAAGGGCTAATCCGCGGGCACAAAGCGATCTGTCCCTGGGGAAGGAGCTGTGGCAACTGCTGTATGAGACAGCAGTTGTCACAGCTCATAAAAATTCTGGGAGGGGGGGGGCGGAAGGTCGGTTATTCCCATGACAGAGGCGTAGCTAGGTTCTCCAGCACCCGGGGCAAAGATTCAGTTTGGCGCCCCCCCCCCCCCCAACCTCTTTCCCGACATCTCCTTCCCCCTCGCCGTGTTTGTTTTCTCTACCAATCGACGTGTCATTTATTTTTATGTGACGCGAGCATAAAATTATTTGTACATTTCACAAGCAATATGGTTCTATACACAACACCAGAACCAAGCTCAGTACATATATACAACACCAGCACAAATACAGCTCAATTTAGTGCAACCCCTGCCGTATAGGATTGTACGGCGTAAAACGACAGCTCCCAGCATGGCCCGAACAATGGTAAGGATATGCTGGGAGATGCCGTTTCACAAAAAATAAATCCTATCATAATCATACCACCCATCATCTCGCTGCAGATCATACAGTGACTACAGTGCTGATTAGAGGCAGAGTGAACATTTACATTAAGTGACTCACCGGTGACGTCTCAGATTCTAGTTATTTTTCTCCATTTGGTCCAGACCTCTATGATGAATTCTCCCGGTCCATTTCTGCAGTTTGCCGCTCACATGTCTTCAGCTTCTCACTTTTCCAACATTTCTGCACCTATAAATAAATATAAAGTTATCATTATACCACACACTACGCCCCTAAATATAATAGCGCCATACACTGCACCTCTAATTATAATAGCACCATACACCGTGTCACACACACACACACACACACACACACACACACACACACACACACACACACTGTGCCCCCTGTAGATAGTGCCTGCCATCGAGCCCCCTGTAGATAGTGCCTGCCATAGAGCCCCCTGTAGATAGTGCCCCCTGTAGATAGTGCTTGCCATAGAGCCCCCTGTAGATAGTGCCCCCATATAGACCACCCCTGTATATAGTGTCCCACAAATAACTCCCCCTATAGTGCTCTACAGATAGCCCACCCCTGTATATAGCCCCCTGTAGATATAGCCCACCCCTGTATATAGAGCTCTACAGATAGCCCAACCATGTATGTAGCCCCCTGTAGATATAGCCCACACCTGTGTATAGTGCTCCACATATAGTGTTTCACAGATAGCTCACCCCTGTATATAGCCCCCCCTTGTACATACAGTCCACCCCTGTATATAGTGCTCCACTAGATAGTCCACCCCTGTATATAGTGCTCCACAGATAGCCCACCCCTGTATATACTATATACAAGGGTGGGCTATCTGTGGAGCACTATATACAGGGGTGGACTATATGTACAAGGGGGCTATATACAGGGGTGGGCTTTCTGTGGAGCACTATAGGGGGAACTATTTGTTGGATACTATATACAGGGGTGGGCTATATCTACAGGGGGACTATATACAGGGGTGGGCTATATCTACAGGGGGACTATATCTACAGGGGGACTATATACAGGGGGACTATATCTACAGGGGGACTATATCTACAGGGGGACTATATCTACAGGGGGACCATATCTACAGGGGGGCCATATCTACAGGGGGAACATTTCTACAGGGCTGGGCTATACACAGGGGGGCTATATCTACAGGGGTGGGCTATACACAGGGGGGCTATATCTACATCGGTGGGCTATACATAGGGGGAATATATCTACAGGGGGCTATATCTACAGGGCGACTATATCTACAGGGGGGCTATATACTGAGTGGGCTATCTATGGAGCACCATATACTATATAGCCCACCCCTGTATATGGTGCTCTATAGACAGCCCACTCCAGTATATAGCCCCTGTAGATATAGTCCCCCTGTATATAGCCCCCCTGTAGATATAGTCCCCCTGTATATAGCCCCCCTGTAGATATAGCCCCCCTGTAGATATAGCCCCCCTATAGATATAGTCCCCCTGTATTTTGCCCAGCCCTGTAGATATAGTCCCCCTGTATATAGCCCAGCAGATATAGTCCCCCTGTATATAGCCCAGCCCTGTAGATATAGTCCCCCTTTATATAGCCCAGCAGATATAGTCCCCCTGTAGATATAGTCCCCCTGTATATAGCCCAGCAGATATAGTCCCCCTGTATATAGCCCCCCTGTAGATATAGTCCCCCTGTATATAGCCCAGCAGATATAGTCCCCCTGTATATATAGTCCCCCTGTATATATAGTCCCCCTGTATATATAGTCCCCCTGTATATAGCCCAGCAGATATAGTCCCCCTGTATATAGCCCAGCCCTGTAGATATAGTCCCCCTGTATATAGCCCAGCCCTGTAGATATAGTCCCCCTGTAGATATAGTCCCCCTGTAGATATAGTCCCCCTGTAGATAGACAGCCCCCCGTAGACAAAGTCCCCCCCGCAGATACAGCCACACGTCTATTACAATTTAAAAAAAAAAAAATTCAAACTCACCTTATTCCCGCTCCCATGCCGTCCGGCATCCATGGAGACCTGCTCTCTTCTGCGCAGGTCTCCAGGGGGTTGAACGCAGCATCTATGTAAGGCGCTGATTGGCTGGGCAGGATGACTTTCCCTGCCAGTCAGTCAGCGCCTTTCATCGACGGAAGCGTCACTGGTACAAAAGGTACCAGTCGCTTCATTCGTGGAGAGGCGCTGAATGGCCGGGCACGGAACGTGCCCGGTCATTCATTGCTTCTAATTGTACCTGTGTCCTTGCGACACAGGTACAATTACAGTGCAGGAGGAGGTGGCGCTGGCGCCCCCCTCTGAACTGCGCCCGGGGCATATGCCCCGCTTGCCCCCCCTAGCTACGCCCCTGCCCATGACCTACTATTAGGTCACTGAGCGCGAACGCTCTACTTATTGTGACCTAACAGTAGGACCTGGAGCGGGAAGGGGTTCATCTCTCACACTTTTGGAGCAGTGAGCCAATAGGGCTTTGTCAAAAGACCGGTATTTACTTTTTATTAATCCCCCTTAGTCAGAAGACACTAAGATTAACCCTCTGAATACCTGCCAAAACTAGGGGTGCTTTTTAAATTTATATTAGTACTATACATCATTATTAGTTATTTGGATCAGGCAAAGGATTTCTTAGTACAAGTGTTATACTCTTCAGTACAACTGAGCATTCAGTCATTGCCTGCCATAATTTATCCTTACTGGAATCCGAAAACTAACTCGCCTTTAGTCTTTTCACATTCCAAAAATAAGTTGTAAAAACACAGTTTTAATACTTTTCTGGACAGCCTCCTCCTTCGTCAACCACTAACAATGCTCCCGGCAGCACTAAGTATTCTCTTAGTACAATCTTTACCTTTTGGTTATCACAGAATAGTCCTCCACCATTTTAGTATAAGCTGATGCTGTGGATGAAAGATATTTGTCCATTTCTATATAGCAAATCCTTGGTCTTTTGCTATGATGACTGTATAGTGTAATTCATAGTAGAGAAATGTCTGGGTTTTTTTTTACGCAAGGAAAATACAGTTTTTTTTAAATTGAGAATGGATTGGGGAAGCCAGAGATATAACTAAAAGCTGCACATATTTGGTACATAAGGGCCCCTGGTCTACAGAGGTGAAAGGGATGATGGTAATAAAATATGTGCAGCACAGTATACGATCAAAGTTTTGGGGTATTTGATGCAGTTCATTTGAGTAGGGGGTACTTGGTTCATAAATGTTGAGAAACACTGGTCTAGGTACTGAAAATAGTAATGCCAACATCAATGGTGGTCTAGGGTATTGAATAGGTTAATTCCAACATCCCTGATGGGCTAGTGTTTTGAAGTGGTCATTGCTATTATCCCAGGTGGTCTAGAGTATTAAAGGGATCAGCGCCAACATTCTTGGTGACCTAAAGTATCTGTAATGTTAGTGATGAAGCAATTTTTAATTAATCTCTATGACTAGCTTTAGGTAGGCAACTAGTTTAGCCCAATAGTCATTCTTGTTAAAATAAAATAGCTTTTTGAAACATCCAGGGTTAGAAATCTCCCCTATTTCCAATATTACGGTATGATACAGCAGCTGACAGGATCCACCACCTGAATATGCTGCTCTGTGCAGCATATTACAGGTACAGGACCATTCCTTTGTTTGCCAAAATGCCACAAAAAAATTGTGTTGTTTGGCTAAAAGGAGAGATCAAAGTATATACTAGACTCATAGTGTATACATGAGGAGAGTGCTCCCTCCGCCTCTCTCCGCATTCCTCACAGTGATTGACGTCTTGCTGTTGTGTATCTGCATACATAGCAGCCCGTCAATCACCGCCAAGAGGGGACGGGAGAGGCAGAGAGAGGCATTAGGAGCGCTCGCCTCATGAATACACCGTATTCACAACTATGCTTCCTAATGAATCATGAGTCCGGTGTTTTCTTCCATCACTCCTATTAGCCAAACGTTACAATATTTTTTTGCGCCATTTTAGCTAATGCTAGAATGGACCTGTTTCTGCAAAATGCAGCCGTTATCTAAAGCACCATATTGAGGTGACAGATCCGCTTGAAGTTCTTCAGAATTATAATTCGATTAAAAGTGCTTGTTGCCTTTTAAATATAAACACATTCAGGATATGATGTATTACTTCATACTGCTTTTCTTTCAATTAAAAGTTTCAATAGGAAGCATCACACCATCCCAAACATTAAAAAAAATGACGTGATTGTTATTTTTCTTTAATTTATTGCATTATCAATCATTTTCCAATGGTTAATGCATTGCTGCTGCTGACTTTAAGAGCGCAAATGGCTAATTGGATAGCGAAGGTCGGTTTACTAAACAATTTATGTAGGAAAAAACAAACAGTTATTTGCTGTGAATGTTGTCTCTCATATTGAAAATCACTGCAATATGACTCATTATTTGAGGAAATGACAGATGTTACAGCTGATGGAATACAAATTAAACTAAATAAATTTAAAAGGAGCTTAACTTTTGTACAACAAAATTACTATCCTCGAGCCTCTCTGGAAGGTTAAAAGTAAGTTACAAAGTGAAGAAGGCATATTGTACTCTTGTTACATTTTCTTTTTGTGAAAATATATTTGTTATTATAAATTAGCATTTCCATGAATTACATTTATCCTTTAATTCATCTTGCACTTGTGTACCTTGATAGTGCCACTACTGTACTAAAGTGTAGTGGTAAAAAGGGGAAATTATACAATCACTAAAGTAGGATGGTAACATGTTGCTTTCAATATCATTTGAATAAGAACTATCATTAATTTGGGCTAAGAGATACAGTCATCAGGAAGAAAATGGGTGTAAATCAGGATGCATAACCCGCCATCTGGAAACTGCACGCAGCGTAAAATGTCGTTCTGCGTGGCCCCGAACTATCGAGACACAAACATGCTTGTCTCTGTCTCGATTGTTAAGAACAATACAGTTGTTAAAAGACAGGCGCATCCTTCTGATGCAGAGATCAGAGTGCCATCATTAGACCTCAGCTCCGTTCTCTCTTCCATGCTCTCATTATAAAATTAGTGTAGGTCTTTAAAGATCCTCGTGAGTGCCCACTAGTGGCTGTTCATATATGTCATCTATGTCAATGAGAATAAGAATGCCCAAGGGGCTGCGCGCACAGAGTGGGACCAGCGACAGGTAAGTACTAATGGTGCACTGTGCACTGTTCAATCTGAGACATGAATTGCATATCCACATATCTTCTTACTAAATGTTGTGTAAAGAATAGAGGTAGCAGAAGTGCCGTTGCCTCTTTTCCCAGTGGTCATGCGACTGGTAACTTGATCGGTGATATGTCGGTAAAAGAGATTGCTACAGGATCTAACTAGACAGCCCCAATGACAATAGAAGTGCATGAAAAAATTTTAAAATAATGGTCTTTACTGATCTGTAAGTGATTGTAAAAATAAAAAACTAAAGTAAAAACATACAAATAAAAACTGCCCCCTAAACCCCCAATCATTGCTGTAGTGCTGGCACCAAGTCCCTAAATCAGACAAGTCTTATCAAAATAAAAGGTAAGGTATACGATAGTGTACACAAATATAACGTTTATGTTAGGGGTGAACTTTATGATTAACTCCACAAAAATCATGTCATCATTTATTTTCATCTTTTTTTCGATGGTTGAATATTAGAATTTTGCTACATTAGTACATACCCTCTGATTTCACTGATAATTCCAGTGATTTAAACAAAAAAAATAAGTATGCGTTATAGGGTATATAATAAAAAAATACTGTGTTTGTGGAGAATTGTATTTAACATGCTTTTTTTCTTAAACTATCAGCTCAACTGATTTTCCAGACATCAGAATAGAAGATATCTAGCTATTGCCCAGCCAGCATTGGCATTAGTACATGAATGGAGGAAGAATCAGTTGTAAGACGGCATAGAGATTTCTAAACATTGGAAACGTAAATGGACAGTAGTGGCTGAGGCTAGCCAATTAAATCAGTGCTCTGTAACTAATAGCTGTAGAGTACTAACTGAGAAGGGTGTCAATCTGGGGACCTTGGCTGCTCTCCTTTAACTTGGTAGGATTGCTGGCTTTTTTACATGAACGTAAAAGACGTTTGGTGGTATTTAGACATAAGATACTATTGGTATGATGAAAAGTTTCACTTAAAGCATAGAAGTAGGAATTGCCTTGGCTGGGGTTCCAAGCAGAAGTCCAGTCCTGCAGATAGATCCATGCTAGAGTGTCAGGTTAGAATTGTATACCATTCCTTGTTTGACCAGGTCTTTAATGGCCTTGGTGTAGGTCAGCTTGTCTATTTCAATTAATAGTTTCCTAGCATTTCCTCTGACTCCAGCTTTGATTGTTCTATCAAATTTAAAGAGAACCTTTCACCTGTCCATACATGTGCAGCTGAGTGCAGCATGTAATTGGCAGGGTTGCACAAACCCTGGGGCACTTTAAAAAATGTTCCTACCCTCCTCTGTTATTTACATATTGGTGCCGTTATATTTGGCGCCCGATATTTAAATAACCCCCTGAACTGTCAATGGGGCGTGTAATGGCCAGGGGGCATGTTACTATGGCTGTGACACTGTCCAATCAGCTACGGACAGTGCCACAGCAAGAGCTGGAGAGAGGATATGGCCCCGTTGCCATTACACGCCCCCTTGCCATTACACGCCCCCTTGCCATTTCGGCAAACAAGTACAAGACTGAGTGATCTCTCGTGACAGATCAGTCTTGTCCTTGTCTGCCGAGAGCTGAAGAGTGAGATCGTGCGCACACACACGCTCTCCTCTCTCCAGCTCTTGCTGTGACGCTGTCCATAGCTGATTAGACGGTGTCACAGCCATCTTACATGCCCCCTTGCCATCACTCGCCCCATTGACAGTTCAGGGGGTTATTTAAATATTGAGCGCCAAATATAACGACACCGATATCTAAATAACGGATGAGGGTAGGGAATAAATGTAAAGTGCCCCAGGGTTTGTGCAGCCCTGCTCATTACATGCTGCACTCAGCTGCACATGTATGGGCAGGTGAAATGTTCTCTTTAATAAAAGCGGTCATCCTAATTAGAATTTTTGGGGTATTCATTTTGGGTAGTATAGTTCTATAATTTGCTCATTTGCTTGAGAATGGGAAGACAATCCTATACCCAAAAGTCATGCACCTGGTACTAGAATAAGTAAACTTGTACATGTAAACAATTAGTTAGGCCATTTTGTTGGGTTGCGCCATTATTATTGAATTGACAGTGTTGCCTATTAATGCATTCCGGCATTCTCTGTAATCCACTGAATTATTTAACCGGTCTACAAAATGCAGTAGGTGTTTATAAGAGATTCATTGACCTGACATAGGTTAAATACAGCTATGTGTAAGTTAACTCGATTCCAGTGGAAGACTGATGAACAAAGCAGCATAAAAAGGAATTCAGGAACACGGCCCACGGAGAGATATATGCGGCTCTGTTCTGAGCTGTCTGAGCTTATTGCAAGCAGCTGCTGCCACCGTATGATAGCCTTATGTTGATTATATTGCCATGCCTTTACTTTTCCCACTTACTCATTCTGTGTCTAATGACTGCAGAAATTAATTCTGTAGCTGTATAAAGACTCCAGGGATTAAGTATTCCTGTCCAAGAGTAACAGATAGGCTTCCCATTGGGATGCCTGGGTACTTGTAGGAATAAGTACAAGTTAAACAGGAGAAAAAGAGGTTCAGATACGTCACAGTGCGATTACTGAAAAGGTGCAGAATTTACCAACATGCATAGAAAGGGTAGCTAATGATAGTTGAATATTTCTGCAAGTTCAAGGTATAACAGTAATATTTCTGTCATTTAACTAATGGCTCCCTTGTTGGATAATCAATTTAGATGAGAAAAAATGAGATGCTTGTTACATGCCAAGTCAATGTTTTATGGGTAATCAAATGCTGCAATCGTCAGTAGTCATATATGAAAATAAATATCTAGGCTACATACGGATGTTTCTAAATATAACAGGCATTTATAAAATAATTTAATATATACATATAACAGAATGATAGTTGTGTCAAAACATGTTAAAATACAAGTCTAACTAATGTATTATACAGAAGAATAAATCATTTGATTATGTGACTCACCAACATGACCAATGTCGAAGATGTGAAGACTACTTTTTACTGATAATGATATTGTAGATGACTACTGCACTAATGAGTACACTCTCTCAGAAACCTACGAAGTTCACAATTCCACTTTCAAATAAAACATATTTGAGGTTTCTATTTGATTTACTAGCAACTCTCATTCATAAGTTACCAATAAAACATATCAATACTATACAAAAAAATATAATTTTCTTATCAAAATGATAAAAAAAAACATGTTGCAAAAATGAGTACACCTTCCTGAAAGATGTTCTGTTCCCTTAAGCCTTTATTTTACGCGTCGCTGTCAAAATACGGCGCGTAAAATGACGGCTCGTCAAAAGAAGTGCAGGACACTTCTTGGGACGTTTTTAGAGGCGTTTTTCATTGACTCCATTGAAAAACAGCTCCAAAAACGGCCATAGGAAACGCTGCGAAAAACGCGAGTTCTTAAAAAAAGTCTGAAAATCAGCTCCTTATTTTCAGACGTTTTTGGTCACTGCGTGTGAACATACCCTTAGGGAATAGGACATCAGTTGTCCGGTCGTGGACATCCCCTTTAAGCCATCAAATTCAAATGGGTGTGATTGCTTGACAATTAGAAGTGGTACATAATCCATTGAATAACTTTCAGAATAAATGCTGACAAAAATGGCACTGCATGAGAAAGAATTATCACTGCACAAAAGAGGACAAGTATACATGAAGTCTAGCAAACCATTGGTATAAAGCTGGAAAACAGTAGCAAAAGTAATGCAGAAATGAAAAAAAGATGGTCTATTGACAAGCTACCTGAAAGGTTTAGGACTTAGCTGTTTGCTTTGATCTCATGATGATCGAGTTTAGTTAAGAAAAGTGCAGGAGAATCACAGATCACAGCTTTGGCATGTTAAACTGGAATGACTGTTTCATTCCACACAGTTATAAGTGGAATGCACCACTGTCGTTCACGCCGGAAGCCCCTGCTAAAGCAAAAGCACAATAAAAGTGCTGAGTCTGATGAGAACAAAATCAATCTTTTTGGATCTAATGGCATCCGAAATGTATGGCGTCAGAAGGGAGAGGCGTGTGTTAAAAAGTGCACAGTCCACACAGTGAAGTATGGGGGTGGTTAAGTTCTTATATGGGCATGTTTGAGTTCTAACGATGTGCGGGCATTGTACTCTACCCATGGCATTATGAATTCATAGATCTACTGCAGAATCTTGAAAGTGGCCAAGTATGTCACCTGACCTCAACCCTATTGAACACGTGTGGGGAGTTTTGAAGAAATATGTTGAGATCATACTTTAGGAGTGAAACAGGAAAGATGTGACAATGTTGTGAACTTTTACACAACATGCCAAGAAGGGTTAGTGCAGTACATAAAAATAAAACATTGATTAGTTAATTAAAATGGCACCTATTAAGGGGTGGGCTATATTAGACAGCAAGCAAGGAATTAAAGTGTTATTCAAAGAAGGAAAAATGGGCAAGACAATTGGGTCAGAGCATCTCCAAAACCGGCAGGTCTTGTGGGGTATTCCCGGTATGCATTGGTTAGTACCTACCAAAAATGGTCCAAGGAAAGACAAGCTATGAACCGGCGACAGGGTCATGGTCGCCCAAAGCTCATTTATTTAATTTTGCATCATGTGGGTGACAGGGTGCGTTGCTTACCTGGGGAAGGGATAGCGCCAGGAAGCACTAGGGGAAGAGGGCAAGCCAGCAGAGGCAGTGTGATGCTCTTGGCAATGTTCTACTTTGGCCTCTATCATGAAACTTACAGAGTGTAGGGTACAATTAACACACAGTAATTTATTAGAAAAATACAAACTTTATTCAAAATACACAATGATTAAAAGAGGAGTCATGCAAAGCATGAAAAAGACGTCCCTCAATGCAGGGAGCATATATGAACAGTGTTACAAAACATGGGCATGAGGTATGCAAAGTGGAGGTAGATACAAAATACAAGATGCATGTGTCCTATAATCCACACAGATCCCTGAATGTGATAACAGCACAATTACCAAAAATACAAGTGTGCGACTAATCACTTGGTAGAATAATCAATGTTATGTGGAGGAACATATAAGTTGACCTGCATAAACAAAATACATGTAGGGAAATGACATACCCATGTGGCTTGCTCTGCAAGGAGAGAGACGCCAGACCCGACGCGCGTTTCGGCTGAAAATTATGGAGCTGTTTTCAAGGGAAAACAGCCTCTATTTTTCAGCCGTTTTTGAAGCTGAAAGGTTGTTTTGAGGTGTTTTTTTCTAGAAGTTTTTGGAGTTGTTTTTCTATTGACACTATGAAACTGAGCTCCAAAAATTGAGCTTTTTCATGCGCCAATGTCTAAAACGGCGGCGTAAAAAAACGCCCTGTCTGAATGAAACGCCGTTTTCCCCATTGAATTCAATGGGCAAATGTTTGTAGGCGTTTAGCTACAGTTTTTTCAGCCGTATTTTGAGGCGTTTATGCCCAGAAATATGCCTGAAAACACACAGTGTGAACATACCATAAAGCAGTTTCTTTCAAGCACGAAAATACCCTATTTGTGTTTATAAACTGCTGTTTGGGCCCACGGAAGGGCTTAGAAGGGAATGAGTGCCATTTGGCTTTTAACCCCTTCAGGACTGAGCTATTTTTTTATTTTTCATTTTAGTTTTTCACTCCCCACATTCCAAGAGCCATAACTTTTTTATTTTTCCGTTAAAAGAGCGGTGTGAGGGCTTATTTCTTGTGGGAGGAGTTTTTGTTTCTATTAGTAGCATTTAAAGTACCATATAATGGACTGGCAAACTGAAAAAATATATATTTGCGGGTTGAAATTGGAAAAAACTGCGATCTCTAGATGTTTTTTGTTTCGTTTTTACGGCTTTCACCGTGCGGTAGAAAAGAAAACGTAACTTTATTCTCTGTCTCAATATGATTAAGGTGATACCAAATTTATATAGGGTTTTTTTTTTATTTTACTACTTTAAAAAAAAAAAACTTTAAAAAAAAAAAATAAATTTTATGTCGGCACATTCTTCTTTTATTTTTTCATAGATTGAGCTTATTTTTTGCGGAACAAGCTGTAGTTTTTATCAATACAATTTTTTGGTACATGCAACTTTTTGATCAACTTTTTGATCACTTTTTATAAAAAAAAATGTAAGCGCTAAGTTGACTAAAAAACAGTGATTTTGCTGTTTCATTTTTTTTTTTACGGCAATCACCATACGCGTTAAATAGCGCTATATTGTAATAGTGCAGATTTTGCTGGATCTTTTCTGGGTGCCATGTGGCATTTGCAGAGCCCCTAAGATGACAGTACAGTGGAAAACCCAGAGAAGTGACTCCATTTGGGAAACTACACCCCTTGAGGAATTCACCTAGGGGTGTAGCGAGCATGTTAACCCCACAGGTGTTTTCCAGAAATTAGTGTTCACTGGCTGTTGCAGAGTGAAAATGGCAATTTTACCCATGGATATACAATGTCAGGGCAGGGCATGTGCCCCGGGCACAACAAGGTGGTAGGGAAGGGGGGACGCCATGGTCGAGCAGCTGATTGCTCCTGATAGGCACCCTGTATCTCGGACACCAGCAGCAGCGATCAGCGTTAGGAAGATCCAGGAGTTGATGTGGCCGCGTTCTGACTGGGGTCTGTGACGGTCCTGGAGTGGATCAGTCCAGTCACCTGACCTGTCACCTAACCTCACTGGTCCACTCTTGGGCTGTCACCGACCCTAGTCAGAAGGAGCTCCGCCGCTGCCTGCGCCGCATGACCTCCTCGGCTTCTCAGGTGAGTCACGTCAGACAGAGCGGAGAGTGGTAGAGGTAGGCTACCGCTCTACGCTCTGTTTACAGTGTGGCGCTATTTACAAGGGGTGGGGAGTGTGGCGCTATTTACAAGGGGGTGGCGGGCTGTGTGTGGCACTTTCTACAAGGGGGGAGTGTGGCGCTATTTACAAGGGGGGCGAGTTCGCAGTTATCTACAAGGGGGGCAGCGGGCGGTGTGTGGCACTATCTACAAGGAGGGCTGTGTTGGTGCTGTATACAAGGGGGGCAGTGTGTGGCGCTATTTACAAGGGGACTGTGTTTGGCACTATTTACAAGGGGGGCTGTGTGGAGCTGCTTACAAGGGTTGGCAGTGTGGCGCTATTTTACAAGGAGGGTCATTGTGGTGCTATTTACAATGGGGTCAGTGTGGCGCTAATTACAAGGGGGTGAGTGCGGCACTAGCTACAAGCAGGGGCTGTGTGTGGCACTATCTACAAGGGGGGCTTTGTGTAGTGCTATCTACAAGGGGGGCTGTGTTTGACACTATGTACAAGGGGTCTGTGTGGCGCTGTTTACAAGGGGGCAGTGTGGCGCTATTTTACAAGGGGGTCAGTGTGGCGTTATTTACAATGGGGTCAGTGTGGCGCTATTTACAAGGGGGTCAGTGTGGCATTATCTACAAGGGGGTCAGTGTGGCAATATCTACAAGTGGGGGCTGTGTGTGGCACTATCTACAAGTGGGGGCTGTGTGTGGCACTATCTACAAGGAGGACTGTGTTGGTGCTGTTTACAAGGGGTGTCAGTGTGACGCTATTTACAAGGGGGCAGTGTGGCGCTAATTACAAGGGGGTCAGTGTGGCATTATCTACTAGGGGGGGCTGTGTGGCACTATCTACAAGTGGGGGCTGTGTGTGGCACTATTTATAAGGGGGAGCTGTGTGTGGCACTATTTACAAGGAGGGGGCTGTGTGGCATTATCTACAACAGGGTGGCTGTGTAGCGTTATCTACAACAAAGAGGCTGTGTGGCACTATCTACAACAGGGGGGGGCCATGTGGCGTTATATACAAAAGGGGGGATGTGTGTGGCACTATCTACAGGCAGCTGTGCGTGGCGCTATCTACAGGGGGCTGTGTGGCGTTATCTACAAGGTGGGCTGTGTGTGGAGCTATCTACATGGGGCTGTGTGGCGTTATATACAAGAACCGGCTGTGTGTGGTGTTATATAGAAGAGGGGGCTGTGTGTGGCGTTATATACAAGAGGGGGCTGTGTGTGGCGCTATCTACAAGAGGTCTGTGTATGGCACTATCTACAGCAGGGGTCTCAAACTCGGCCGGGTAAGTGGGCCACATATACAAAAATTGGGAAGTTGACGGGCCGCATTACTTTCAAATTTGTTACAATACAAAATTATTGTTAATCAATTAGTTATTTGAACTACTATAACACTATATTACTATATTAATACTACATTACTATAATAATACCGCTAGGTTTAAAATTTGAGATATTTCTCCATGTGCTTATTTCAACAATCCAGTTTTCCAGTTTAAGTGTTTTGCTAAATGCAGTCCGGCGGATCTGTTAGCAGCGTTTGGCCGACACACGTGTCAAGATTGGGCAGCCCCTTTTTAGATAGCGCCACACTGCCCTCGGTGGATGCTGCCGCAGTGCCCTCTGTGGATGCTGCCACAGTGCCCTCTGTGGATGCTGCCGCAGTGCCATCTGTGGATGCTGCCGCAGTGCCCTCTGTGGATGCTGCCGCAGAGTCCTCCGTAGATGCTGCCCCAGAGTCCTCCGTAGATGCTGCCACAGTGCCCTCCGTAGATGCTGCCATAGTGCCCTCTGTAGATGCTGCCACAGTGCCCTCTGTAGATGCTGCCACAGTGCCCTCTGTAGATGCTGCCACAGTGCCCTCTGTAGATAATGCCACAGTGCCCTCTGCAGATAATGCCACAGTGCCCTCTGTAGATAATGCAACACACCACTAGATAATGCCACAGTGTCCTCTGTACATACTGCAACAGTGCCCTCTGTAGATGCTGACACAGTGCCCTCTGTAGATGCTGCCACAGTGCCCTCTGTAGATGCTGCCACAGTGCCCTCTGTAGATAATACCACAGTGCCCTCTGTAGATAATGCAAAACACCCCTAGATAATGCCACAGTATCCTCTGTACATACTGCCACAGTGCCCTCTGTAGATGCTGCCACAGTGCCCTCTGTAGATGCTGCCACAGTGCCCTCTGTATATGCTGCCACAGTGCCCTCCGTAGATGCTGCCACAGTGCCCTCCATAGATGCTGCCACAGTGCCCTCCATAGATGCTGCCACAGTGCCCTCTGTAGATGCTGCCACAGTGCCTCCATAGATGATGCCACAGTGCCCTCCATAGATGCTGCCACAGTGCCCTCCGCAGATGCTACCACAGTGCCCTCCGCAGATGCTGCCACAGCGATGTCAGGGGCTTGCCCAGAGCTGGAGTCCTGGAGCAGAGCCGCTTCTAGCACTCTGGCTGGGATTCCAGCTCTGCTCCTGACATCACTGTCCATATATGGACAGAAATGTCAGGGGCAACCCCAGAGCTGGAGTCCCGGGCAGAGCTGTGCTCCTGCCATCACTGGGACTCCTGCTCTGGGGAAGCCCCTGACATCATTGTCGATGTATGGACAGCGATGTCAGAGGCTTCCCCAGAGTCCCAGAGCAGAGCCTATATTAGCGCTCCGCTTGGGACTCCGGCTCTGGGGAAGCCCCAGACATCGTGTGTCCAAACATGGACACCGATGTCAGGGAATTCCACAGAGTCCCGGAGCAGAGCCGATACTAGCTCTCTGCCCGGGTCTCCGCTCTGGGGAAGACCCTGACACACTGTCCATATATGGACAGCGATGTCAGGGAATTCCACAGAGTCCCGGAGTAGAGCCTGTACTAGCGCTCTGCACGGGACTCCGGCTCTGGGGAAGCCCCAGACATCGCTGTTCATATGTGGACAGCGATGTCAGGGAATTCCAGAGTCTCGGAGCAGAGCCTATACTAGCGGCTCTGTGTCCCGCGGGCCGCGTGCTTGAGACCCCTGATCTACAGGCAGCTGTGTGTGGCATTATCTACAAGGGGCTGTGTGTGGCCTCTTTAATTTATTTTCTTCTAATTTATTGTTATGGTAACTCCCTTATAGAACTATATCACTTGTAAAATGTACAAATAATTTTAGGCTAGAGTTATGCTGATAAATGGCGTCCTTTCTTATACATCTTTTTGTCCACACTCTCTTTGCAGTTTGGGGAATTTGTTGTTCTGATATAATACGGGCACCCTCGCTTCCAGCAGATATGTTTGGGACCTCCCCTTCCTGGTTTACAAATATTAGAACCTTGATAATAATCTCTTGAAATAGAAGAAATGTTCCCCTCAGGCCTGCACATCTGCATATTTTTTATTTCCTGATTTATGGGAGCCATAACCTTTTAATTTTTTCATAGACAAAATGTTATGAGGGCTGTTTTTTGTGGAATGAGCTGTAGTTTTTATTAATACTATTTTGGGGTACATGCGACTTTTTGTTCAAATTTTAGTCCATTTTTGGGGGCAAAGTGATAAAAAAAAGCAATTTCTGCATATTTTTCTTATGTTTTTTATTTTATGTGGCGCTCACCTATCTGTATAAATTACATGTTAACTTTATTCTTTGAGTCAGTACAGCTATGGCTATACCAAACTTATATACTTTTTATATGTTTTACTACTTTTACACAATAAAACATTTTTTTTTAAATAATGTTTCTGGGTCACTGTATTCTGAGAGCCATCTACAGAGTTTGTTTTTTTGCAGAACGAGCTGTTGTTTTTATTGGTACCATTTTAGGGTACTTGCTACTTTTTGATCCATTTTTATCCAATTTTTTGTGAGGCAAGGTGACTAAAAAATAACAATTCTGGCGTAGTTTGTTGTATTTTTTTTATACAGTGTTCACCGTGAATTATAATTGACATGTGAATGATATTCTGCGGGTCAGTATGATTCCAGCAATACCAAGTTTATATAGTTTTTTTATGTTTTACATCATTTTGCACAATTAAATTATTTTTTTGTAAAAATAATGTATTTTTTGTGAAGCCATGTTCTGAGAACCATAACTTTTTTAATTTTTTCATCGATCGAGCTGTATGAGGGTTTGCTTTTGCAGAGTGAGCTGTAGTTTTTTATTGGTACCATTTTTGGACGCATGCCACTTTTTGATCACTTATTTTTCCCATTTTTGGAAGGCAAGGTGACCATAAAACAGAAACTCTGGCATTGTATTTCAGGTTTTTTTTAAGGTGTTCACCGTGCGGGATAAATAAAAAATATTTTTTAGTTCAGGCCGTTGTGGATGCAGCAATTATGTACAGTTTATTTTATTTTTTTCATTGTTTTCTGCTTGATAAGGGGTATTGGGCAATTTTTTATTTTATTACTTGAAACTTATTTTTTATATTTTTGTACATTTTTTTAACGTTTTTTAGTCCCACTAGGGTACTTGAAGGTCTAACCGTCTGATCCCTATTCTAATACATTGCACTACCTATGTAGTGCAATGCATTAGAACGGTCAGTCTTTCACTGACAGCAAGACCAGGAGGTCATTGATAGGCCTTCGGTTGCCATAGCAGCCATCCGTACCCCCACAATCGGGGTCTGGTCTCCACACTGGAATAATTTAGGGGGTCTGGGGTCTGAATTTATTTGTGATGCTATAGAGTCTAGAGAGAGCTGCAGAAGCGAGTGTCTGAACAGCAAACTCTGCAGTTGTCAGGAGAAGTCACCATGAATGTCTGCACCATGAATCAGAGGAGACGCCACCTGTAAGTCACTGGATTTATAGAGAATCTGTCAGCTCTCCGACTGTAGAAAATACTTGAATTCCCAAAATGTCTCTCTTCAGCCAAGGACTAATAGACAACTGGGTGTTAACATTCCTCTTGTCAGGAGAATGTTTTTCCTACACTGTGTGATATTGTCAGCGGTTATTGGAGACTGTCAGTATATTGGGATACAGCCCTTTGTCAAGGAGAATGTTAATACCGGGCTTTCAATGTTAGCACAGAAAAGTGGTCTTGACTACAGACACTGTGTAGCAGGGCGCTGGTGGAGAAGGGGGTCCAAGTTTGGGGAACAGCCCACATATGGCTACAGACCTTAAAATACTTGCTCCCTTTTCCTTGCTGCAATACTCCATTCGCTACTTTGGTATACATCTTCCCAAACATCTAGACAAGTTCTACAAATGTAATCTCCAGCCATTGTTACAGAAATATCTGCAGATTACCACCTTCCTCTTCTTTCCTGGATGGTGGCAGCAAAGGAGACCCAATTTGCCATATAAAATTCTGTCGCAAAAGAAGGCAAACGGAGGTCTTGGTCTTTCAAATGGGGGATCTATTATAGAGCCATCCAATTTCAAAGATGGTTGGATTTATTTTCCCCAGGCACATTTGCATGGTGCATGGAATTGGAAACACTCCAATTAGGAAATGCTTTATCACAAATATTGTGGCATAACCCAATAAAAAATCTGATTCTCAAAGGCCCTCTTACAATGTTTAATACATATAGGCAGGGCCGCCATCAGGGGGGTATTAGGGGTACTACTGTAGGGGGCCCGGCCAAACTTAATTGAAAGGGGGGCCCGGCAACTGCCGCGACTTGCCTTTGGTAGAAAAAAACAGGCCCCGGCAATGGGGACTGTTCTTTTCACCAAAACAATGTTGTGAGCTGCGGGCCCCCCTCTCGTAAAACACCGACGTGAGCTGCGGGCCCCCCTCTCGTAAAACACCGCCCGCTTGCGCGCGCTCCACCGCAAATGCGCACCCGCGCGCGCTCGACCGCACAAGCGCGCGCTCGACCGCACAAGCGCGCGCAACCTGCTCGTGCCCGCACCACAAGAACATCCCCGGCGCACAGTCTGCACGGCCCCATAGAGTAACATAGGTCCGTGCGAGGTGCGTGAAAATCACGCACGTTGCACGAATGTATTACACGTTCGTCTGAATAAGCCCTAACAATAAGGCCCAGTTCACAGAGTTTTTGGGCCTTGATATTGACTCGGACACTGCGTCAGAATCTGCACCAAAAAACTTCCAAAACCGCCTCCCATTGATTTAATCTGAAATCAATGGGAGCCAGTCGCGGAAAAAAGAAAAAGCAGCACGTCCTTTCTTGCCGCGGTTCTGCCTCTAACCTCCCATCGAAATCAATGGGTGGCAGAAAATGCATTTTTCGCTGCGTTTTTTGTCTGCTGTCCTCAATCGCCGCGGGCAAAAAAACGCAGCAAAAAAACGCGGCAAGATACTGTGGGCAGGTCAAAATCTGCCTCAAAATTCGGTGCGCGGTTCCAGGCGGTCGCGGGTGCGCGGGCGGTCGCAGGTGCAATCGATCGCATGGGCGGCGGTGTTTGACGGCCCCCATGACGACCCCCATGCTACCCAGGGCCGCCATCAGGGGGGGTATTAGGGGTACTGATGTGAGAGGCCCGGCCAAACCTAATTGAAAGGCGGGCCCGCAGCTCACGACATTCTTTTGGTGAAAAAAATGTGCCCCATTGCAGGGGCCTGTTTTTTTTCTACCAAAGGCAAGTCGCGGCAGTTGCCGGGCCCCCCTTTCAATTAGGTTTGGCCGGGCCTCTCACATCAGTACCCCTAATACACCCCCTGATGGCGGCCCTGGGTACCATGATATAGTGCTGGACGGAGTACCGTTAACAGGTGGTGACACGGTAGGGGGGCCCGGAAAATTTAGCTGTATGGGGCCCTGAAATTCCTGATGGCGGCCCTGCATATAGGACATCGTCTCAAGCCCCACAGCCTCCCGCCACCCTGATACTTGCCTGTTACTATCTTACTTACTAGATACCTGTACTAACCGATGTATGGAATTTGTTTGCACAACTGGAGTTTAAGGACATATCAGGGGTCAACAACTTTTGGCACTCCAACTGTTATGAAACTACAACTCCCAGCATGCCCTGACAGCCAATGGCTTTATTATTCTAGCTAAAGGCTTTCAGGGCATGCTGGGATTTGCAGTTTCACAACAGCTGGAGTGCCGAAGGTTGTTGACCCCTGCTATAAGTTCTAAAGCTCAATGGATCTCATGTCTAATTAGCTTTCTTTTTGTATCTTCTAAGGGCACGTTCAGATGTGGCAGAATTTTTTCGCTGCAAATGTTGGTGCAGATTTGGGGCAATTACGCAATAAATCTGCACCAACATTTGCATATTTGACAAGTAATTCAGACGTTGCAGATATCGCAGTGGACTTGCCACAGATTTCAGTTTTTGCATTGCAAAGGCTGAAATCCGCAGTGAAATTCCGCTTCTTCTCCGCAAAATCTGCACCGCAGCCTAATTTCCGCAAAGTAATTTTCTGCAACTTCTGAACTAACTTTTCCTAAAAATGTATAGAAACAAATGAAAAAAAAAACGTCCGCTGGAGAACTCCACTGCGGACTGTCCGCAGCGGAATTCCACAGCAATTCCGCCACGTCTGAACGTGCCCTTAGACTCAGTTTCCAGTAATACTGACCTGGTCCAATTGGCTATGATTATAAAGTCATGACTTTACTGAGATAAAGATGTTAAATATTTAATTTCCGACTTACCTTTGCATGGACGATGCCAGATTTCCCATGCAATCACTACATAGACTCTTACAAAAGTTTTAAATATTTGCACTCTTTTAGCTCTGGTATGCTAAAATGGAGATTATATAAGAACAGCATAGGGTTGGTATATTTATCATATTTATTTGATTATTTAATGCGATACTGGAGCTTTCTGCTAGATATTATACCAAACTGGCAAGAGTTCATGGCCCGCTGGTGTCATTGCAGTATGGAAGGCGTTACTGTTCAGTAAGGCTGGATTCACACGAGCATGTTCGGTCCGTAAAGGACGGAACGTATTTCGGCCGCAAGTCCCCGACCGAACACACTGCAGGGAGCCGGGCTCCTAGCATCATAGTTATGTACGACGCTAGGAGTCCCTGCCTCACCGTGAAACTACTGTCCCGTACTGAAAACATGATTACAGTACGGGACAGTTGCCCCGCAGCGAGGCAGTGACTCCTAGCATCGTACATAACTATGATGCTAGGAGCCTGGCTCCCTGCAGTGTGTTCGGTCCGGGACTTGTGGCCGAAATACGTTCCGTCCTTTACGGACCGAACATGCTCGTGTGAATCCAACCTAACAAGCCGATTCAGTGTCTGGGATGGATTTCAAATTGCTCACTTTAACATGTAAAGCTCTTAAATTCGCGTTAACATAATGTCAAATATTAACAAAACAGCTGTTTCTCCTCTGTCAGCCAGTCATCTAAGTTTCAATACTGCCAAGAGCTAAAAAAACAGAAGCTGGTAAACAGAGATATTAAAATCACAAATGCCCTAAGGATCTGCAACAACAGGGAGGAGAAGTGAGGCTTACAAAGCAAGAAATCAGGATTGTGAACATGTAATGGTAAATAGCCATCAACTGCAGTCTGGATAGGTGTATTCGTTTTTAAACATTACATGTACTAATAATTACTAAAATAATCAATGTAAATCTAAAAGTTCAAAGACTTAAATAAGGCTAAATAATCTGAACCATTTTAATTAGCTTAGTAAATCTTTACTTGTTTATTGTCTGTTAACCATATTGTATCTATGTTTGTGGTGAAAACATACTATTACAATTTAATTTCTGAGAAAGATGAACATGAGCTCTGTACCATACAATGCACAATTAAATGTGTTACACCAAATTTGCAAAGCCCCATCCATTCTTACTACTGCAAGGCAGGATTGTCTCAGAAAATTCTGCTGTGGGAAATTTCATAATAGATAAAAGTAAGATGAGCTTACTTATCTTCTCCAATAAAGTAATTGCTCCCGTGCATGGACAACAAGGCTGGCTCCTAGGCAAGGATATACAGATGTCGTATCACATGAAATTTTTCATCCACACGGCATAACATGTTTTAAACGTATAAACAACTGGTAAAAACAACTTTTACGCTGACGCGTTTCGAAATGTACATAGTACTTAATCTCACAGTTCGAAACGCATAAGCGGTAACGTTGTTTTTAATTTCATGACTATGTGTCTTTGATAAATAAAGTTTGAAGGATTTTTTGCCATGTGCTGGAAAAATTGAATGTGGTGAAAGTTATGCTTTCATCTATTTTGTGTTACCTTTATATGCAATACACTGACACCAGAGAAGAAGGTGACAAGCAATGTGACAAGAGTTAGCCTGGCTAACTTAAATAAAATTTCTGGGCCCATAGAAAACTGTTGACTGGGCCCCCCCTAGGTGCCACATGCAGCCCCGTTATAGATAGTGCCCCCTGTAGATTGTGCTATACAGCCATCCTGTAGAGAATGCTTTACAGCTCCCCTGTGGACACTGTCACACCCCACTTGTAGATAGTGCCCCCCACCTCCCCCTTGTAGATAGTGCCATACAGCCCCCTGTAGATATGTGATAAAGCCCCCCTGTATTTAGCGCCATAAAGCTCCCTTGCATATAGTGCCACACAGCCCCCTCCTTAGTAGATAGTGCCACACAGCCCCCTGTACATAGGGCCACACACAGAACCCTGTAGATTGCGCCACAGCCCTCCCCCTGTAAATAGTGCCATACAGCCCCCCTAGTAGATGGTGCCACACAGCCCCCCTTAGTAGTGCCACACAGCCCCTTGTATATAGTGCCGCACAGCTCCCCCATGTATAGTGCCACACAGTGCCCCCTGTATAGTGTCACACAGCCCCCCCTTGTATATAGTGCCACACAGCCCCGCCTCCCTTGTAGATAGTGCCACACAGCCCCCAGTAAATAGTGCCACACACGGACCCCTGTAGATAGTGCCAGACACAGACCCCTGTAGATTGCGCCACACAGCCCCCCTTATAAATAGTGTTATACAGCGCCCCTAGTAGATAGTGCCACACAGCCCCCCTAAGTAGTGCCACACAGCTCACCCTTGCGTATAGTGCCAAACAGCCCCATTTATATAGGGTCACACAGCCTCCCTTGTATATAGTGCCACCCTGCCCCCTTTGTATATCATGCCACCCTGCTCTTCCTTGTATATAGTGCCACCCTGTTCCCCTTCTATATAGTGCCAATCTGCTCCCCCTTGTATAAAGTGCCACCCTGCTCCCCCCTTGTATATAGTGCCACCCTGCTCCCCCCTTGTATATAGTGCCACCCTGCTCCTTCTCCTTGTATATAGTGCCACCCTGCTCCTCCTTGTATATAATGCCACCCTGCTCTTCCTTGCATATAGTGCCACCCTGTTCCCCTTCTGTATAGTGCCAATCTGCTCCCCCTTGTATATAGTGCCACCCTGCTCCCCCCTTGTATATAGTGCCACCCTGCTCCTTCTCCTTGTATATAGTGCCACCCTGCTCCTCCTTGTATATAGTGCCACCCTGCTCCCCCTTGTATATAGTGCCACCCTGTCTCCCCCCTTGTATATAGTGCCACACAGCCGCCCCAAAAAATATATTGTACTCACCTTGCCCCGTTCCCGTGATGGACGGAGCGCTGCACAAGCTCTGGTAGGGACACATGCACAGACCAGCATGATGCAGTGACGTCATCACACCGGCCTGCGCAGGGATTCTTCCCAGCGCCTTTTAGGCTGTAGCCTAAAGTGGCCTGCAGCCTATAATATTCATTTGTATCTAATTCCAGAGGACGCAGACACAAGTGAATGTGGCTGTCACGAGCGACACCACCGGGCGTGAGGGGGCCCGTGTCGCCAGGCCCATAAATATTCGGGTCCGGGCGGCGCAAGCCCCGTAGTGTCCTTACTACCACTGTAGCAGCCATAAAGGCTGCTACCGGCGCCACCGGACATGAGTGGGGCCCGTGTCAGCGGGCGGCTCAGGCCCCCTCATGCCGCGGGCCCTGTAGCAGCTGCTACGGCTGATACAGCGGTAGATACGCCACTGAATCTAGTTGCCCGCCTTTGAACCCTCTCCAGTTCTCCTATGTCCTTTCTACAATGTGGAGCCCAAAACTGAATTCCATATTCAAGATGTGGCCTTGAAGTGATTTATAGAGGCGTAATATTAAATGTGAATCACAGGTTTTTATCTCTCTTTTTATAAACCCTCAAATTTCTTTTGTAGCTGCTGCTATTTATGCTACGTATGAACTTACCCTTAGGCTCTGTTCACACTAGGCAGATACGCTGCATAATAGCACGCAGCGTATCCGCTCTGTGCGCCACAGGAAATTCCGGGCGAAAACCGCACCAAACTGTGGTGCAGTTTTTCCCCGGAATGTCTGCTGCCAAAAACTGCAGCACTTACCCCGGGCTACTAGCAGGCCAGCCTCCTGGGATGACGTCTGAAACCAGGAGATCACTGCAGCCTGTGATTGGCTGCAGCAGCGGTCACATGGGATGAAGCGTCATCCAAGGAGGCCGGCCCCCTGACATCATCCAGGCCGGCCTCCTGGGATGATGTTTCATCCATGTGACCGCAGATACAGCCTGTGATTGGCTGCAGCGGGGTCACAGGGGCTGAAGCGTCATCCCAGGAGGCCGGCCTCGAGAAAGAAAGACAGACTACTAGGTAAGTATAATATTTTTTTCAGATTTTTATTTTTTTGCAGCGGAATTGCTGCAAACCCGCTGCAAAAAAACGCAACAAATGCTATTTGTTGCGGGTTTTAACTCCCCATTGGGGAAAAAACGCAACAAATAAGCAGCGTTTTTACAAATATAATTAACATGCTGCGGACTAAAACTCTGCACCGCAGGTCAATTTCTGAGCGTTTTTTTTCCGCTCATCACTTACGCAGCGTGTGGATAAGATTTGTTTTATCTCTTCCACTTTGCTGCTAATGTATTTGCTGCGTATTTTCCGCAACTAATTCCGTTGCGGATAATCCGCAGTATTTAGCAACGTGTGAACTGACCCTGAGGGCTCGTTTACACGAGTGTGTGCGTTTTGCGCATTCAAAAAACGCAGCGTTTTGTGTGCGCAAAAGGCACTTAACAGCTCCGTGCGTCATCACTATATGATGCGCGGCTGCGTGATTTTCGCGCAGCCGCCATCATTATGACACTTCGTTTGGATGTTTGTAAACAGAAAAGCACGTGGTGCTTTTCTGTTTTCATTCATCCTTTTCAGTGCTGTTGCGCAAATCACGCTTGTGCCACGGAAGTGCTTCCGTGTGACTTGCGTGGTTTTCACGCACCCATTGACTTCAATGGGTGCGTGATGCGCGAACAACGCACAAATATAGGACATGTCGTGAGTTTTTTGTAGCGGACTCATGCTGCGCAAAACTCACGGACTGTCTGCACTGCCCCAAAGACTAACATAGATCCGTACAACACGCGTGAAAATCTCGCGCGTTGCACGGACGTAATACACGTTTGTGTAAACAAGCCCTTAGGGTGTGTCCCCACACACAGGATACACTGCAGATTTTCTGTAACACAAAATCTGCTGCAGAATCTTTAGAAAAACGCTGGTAAATCTGTCACAGAAATCCGCACCAAATAGTACGTTTTTTCTGCTAATATTGCTGCGTAAACGCTGCGTTCTTTCTACCGCGGTTCTCTGTGGGTACAACACACCAAGACGCGTCACCACCTACTCCCTGGCATTAGATGTTATGCATGCGGGGAGGTACCCGTGGCCAATAGAAGTCCATGGGCCCGTAAAAACGTGCCGTAATTACGGCCCGTAATTACGGGCGTTTTTACGTTCGTGTGCATGGGGCCTTAAAGTTTGTTGACACTCTGTATTTAACGAGTTAAAGTTCAGTTCACACAGAGTTTTTGGCGCTGATTTTGACGCAGAAACCACGTCAAAATCAGCGCCAAAAAAACTGCCGAAATCTCCCCCAATGATTTCAATGGGAGGCAGAGGTTTTTTTTTTTCCTGAGCTGCATTTGGCAGCTCTTGGGGAAAAAATGTGGCATGTCCTTTCTCGCCACGATTTCCGACTGACCTCCCATTGAATTCAATGGGAGGCAGAAAAAATTAGCGTTGCTAGTTTCTGAGCGTTTTTCACAGTTGTTTTTTGCTTGCAGTCCTTGCATTAGCATCTGCCTCCAAAAACCTCTGTGTGAACAGGGCCTAAGAGTCAAGATAAAGATTTGTTACGTCTGTACATGCCAACATACCACACTTGTTTCTAACTGTTTAAGGTTATCACCTTTGTATAATTTTTCATTTGTCAGTCCTCCTGTTCTATATTTCTGATGCATTGGAATTAAATAATGCTCTATATTTCATGCTATCATATCTACGTCGTATTATATGTTATGTCAGGATACTTCATTCTCACTGTCATGAGGCCTTCGTGCCTCATTAATTGCATTGATACAAATTTGTATATTTTTGTTTAACCAATAAAAGAGAATTAATTAAAAAAAAGAAAAGAATCTACTCCGGCTATGAGCCATTCTCTGACTTTTGTATTAATAAATCTGTAGACAAGGTGGAGACCAGGGGCATTCCTGGTAAACCCCGAACACTTTTTTGGGCACATTCCAAAACTGCAGAGTGCCGAGAAAAGTTGAAAACTATTGTGCAAATATAGCTTGCCAAAAAATAGGTGCACAACTATTAAAATATCAGCCCTCTAATGTTTTTAAGAAAAGAAGCTGCAGTCAATGTGCTATGACCTGTGGAGACCTACCATTTATATAAAGCTGAGTAAATAGAGACCATATGGATACAATTATTGTGACGCACCTCTTAACCATTGAATTCAGGTGTTTGATTCAGTCCTATTGCCACAGGTGTATAGAATCCAGCATCTAGCCATGCAGTCTGTCTTTACAAACATTTGTGAAAGAACGGGTATTTCTAAAGAGCTCATTGAATTTCAGCATGGTACTGTAATAGGATGCCACCATTGCAACAAGTCTGTTTGTGAAATTTCTTCCCTCCTAGATATTTCACAATCAACTGTGAATGATATTATTGCAAAGTAGAAGTATTTAGGAACCACAGCAACTCAGCAACGAAGTGACAGACCACGGAATGTTACAGAGCTGGGTCGCCAAGTGCTCAGGCGCATAGTGAATAAAAGTCGCCAATGCTCTGCAGACTTAATAACTGCAGAGTTCCGAACCTCCTCTGGCATTAACATCTGCTCAAAAACTGTGCGCCAGGAGCTTCATGACATGGGTTTCCATGGCCGAGCAGCTGCATGCAAGCCTTACATTACCAAGCACAATGCCAAGCGTCAGATGAAGTGGTGTAAAACACGGCGCCACTGGACTCTGGAGTAGTGGAAACGTGTTCTGTGGATGGACTAATCGCGCTTCTCTATCTGACAGTCTGATGGATGAGTCCCGGTTTGGTGAATGCGAGGAAAACATTACCTGCCTGACGGCATTGTGCTGTGATCGCAATGAGGTCACTTTACGCCTTGATCTCCATGCAGGTTCAAATCAGGTGGGGGGGGGGTGCGAGCTCGGAGAAGCAACAGATACACTGAGACGTTTCTCAAGGTAAAAATCCTTCTGACTTTATTTAACCGCAGTGCTCGTACTTATAGCATCAGAACAAAGAACATTCCATAACATATGAGTCATCTGTATATTCAATCCTTACATCCTCCTTTCCCTTAAAGCTCATTGGTGGAGCACCAGGTATTCCCTTAGGTTTCCTTTATGCTTAGGGGGGTTGGTCAAGTGATTGACCACCATCTGTTTGCAATTTCAAGGGACGGCAAAGCAGCTGCAAACTATTTCCTCTCTTAACCTTTCTAAAATATTCATTCTATTTTTAACACATGTTCTCCTTTATAACCTTTCACTCCTTGGGGCCCCAGATACATTATACATATATTTATACCATAACAATCCCTCCTTTTGTGATTTTACCAACACCTAAATTCCAATGCTACTTCTATCTCCTGATAGCAAGGCTTCGATCCATTACTTCACTTGATTCACACAGGTATGTAGGTGGGGTAATCTCACAACACTCTTTGATCATAATGTATAGGCCTCTGATTGAATGCTTCCCTTATTTTGCAAAATGTATAACAATTAAAACATGTAAGCAATATAAACAATATTATGAAACATATCAAGGGTTGGAATAACACATGCAGTATCTTAGTGGCAGTGGGGGAAAATCCTGTAAATATGTCATACCAATGATGGGCACTAGCATCTTTTATTGCTGACGATAAATTTATTACTTCCCTAGCTGCTATTGTAGCCAATACTTTCACTTTACTTAGAGTTACATTATGGGCTGCTATCAATTTCTTTACGTCTTTAGACTTTTGTATACACTTGTTTTAACTCTTCCAGTGGCAAACTAAAATTTCCATAGGGCAAAGGTTCAGGTACCCATACAGTGGACATTATTTCTTCTAAAGTAGGCAGGAACACTATAGTTTGGTTCCCCCAAGTCAAATGCGTCACATTGTATAGACATCCTGAAAATGGTCCTATGAGATTAAACTGGCTAAGGGTCTGCTTGTCGTTAGTTATTAAGCATACATGCTGTGGACCTACTTCAATATATACCTGTAGGTTAGCTTCTGGGATTATAGTGAGTGCGCATACATTATCCTGGTGCTGCATTAGACAGGGTTCATATATCCCTGACTGTTCATTACATACATATCCTTGCTCTGTTAACTGGCACAAATCTATATTCCTTGTCTTATATTGAGAATCTAAGTGTGTTCCTTTCATTTCCGGCATCCAATATTGTCCTAATAATGTCACCGGATCAATCATTACCATTGGCATAACAATTAATTTGCATAATAGAGTAGGATTTTTCACATTGAATGCTATTAGTCTTCCTGCACACCATTTAGGTGTACACTCAGTATACTCAGGCTGTAACAATAACCACGTATCATTTCTCTTTCCTATGGGCAGAATGTCTGTCCATTGCCTAACATGACTACTAAACAATTTATTCTTAAAATTATTCATCTGTTCTTGTTGCCACATCGTTTTAAGCGTACATACTGTCCAATTTACAAAAGTTGATACATTCTGTAATGTTCTATATTCGGTTAGCATACTTTCATTGAAAACATTTAGGAACAGTTCATCTATAGCTAACCCTTTTTGCTGTAAGTGAAAGGTAGTAGGTAACCATGAGGCACCTATCCTTAATGCAGTAGATGTGTCATCTCCCACTGAGTTTAATTTGTTCATAACTGTTTCTAACTGTATACCATTCAATACTCCTAATCCCGTTCCTACCCCTCCTAATAGCGTGTCATACCATTCTCTTTTTTGTCTATGACAGCTGGGGGATTCAGGGAAGGAAATATTGAAGTGTACATTCTTTTTCTGCTGTTGGGTTACAGCGCTCTTACAAGTGTGTGGGATTCTTTCCAGACTTTGTACTGTTATATGTGGCTTAAAACTATCTCTTAAAATTGTTATCAAGAATACAAAATATATTCTATTTCTTATTTGGCTATTATTCATACATAATATCATCCCATCAGTTTCTTTTATTACAATCGTAGAGTTGAGCCTCTCCTTGTTGCATCTTTCATAAGTCTTATTTATCATTTCATTTCTATTTTTACTGGTTGTATATTTCTATAGATACTGTAAATCTGGTTCATAACAACAAAACAACAGCCCCGGCGTCTCTTCTTGTATGCTAATGTTGGCTGTTTTGTCTATGTGAAGGTACACAGTCCCTCCATGTGGTCCTTTTTTCCAAGTCCCTTCGGTTGTAGTCACCTTTGTAGTATAACACGGGGCATTGGCCTTACAGGTGTAGTTACCCTGCTTTCTATCACTGTGGCATTCGCCCACCCTGTCCTGAACTGTTCCAGTGATTCTGTACTGATTACGTGTACAGGAGTAGCAGTTCTGCCTTTTTGTATAAGAGCACACGCAACAACCGCCGCAACAACCGCAAAGATCTTCATTCTTCTGGCTGAAGAACCTTTTTACAATGACTGGCGTGAATCCAGCTTGCCTTTCCTTCGAGCTTCACTGAGGTGCTTGTAACGAGTAAAACTTGAAAAGGACTTGAAACGGTCCGTCAAATCTTGGGTCTAGACTTTTCCTCACGTGTCTTTTGACAACGACCCAATCTCCTGGTTCTAGCTTATGCGTCCCTTCAACTGAATCAGGATCTGGAATGGAAGCAAATACTTGTGCATGCACCTTAGTCACTTGTTTGTTCAGCGTTGATACATAATATGTTAGTCTACCATACTGCATTTGGAGCACCTGTGGAAAATAACATCCTAATCTGGGAGCCGACCCAAATAAGATCTCATATGGGCTGAGACCTGTTCTTTTTGTGGGCGTGTATCTTACTGAGAACAAGGCTAATGGTAGACACTCGGTCCATGGTTTCCCGGTTTCTACCATTGCTTTTTGGATTTTCAATTTGAGAGTCCCATTTAGTCTCTCAACCTTCCCACTACTTTGTGGATGGTATGGTGTATGTAGGGCTTGACTTATGCCTAGAGCTGACAACACATGGTTCATGATTTCACCCGTAAAATGAGTTCCTCTGTCGCTCTCGATCACCTCTGGAACTCCATATCTGCACACCACCTCGTTGATCAGTTTCTTTGCTGGGGCTACGGCTGTAGCTTTGGTTACTGGAAAAGCTTCTGGCCATCCTGAAAAGAGATCAATACAAACAAGCACATACTCCTAGGTACTGACTTTTGGTAATTGAATATAGTCTATCTGCAGTCTCTGGAACGGATATATAGGTCTGGGTGTGTGCTTCTGTGGTACTTTTACAGTTCTTCCAATATTATGTGTTGCACAGATCATGCATCCTTGTGTAAAACTGCTGGCCATCACACTAAACCCTGGGGCATACCACACCTTGTTTACCAAGTCCATCATTGCCGTTTTTGATTGGTGAGTCGCTCCATGTGTTATTTGGGCCATCATTGGGAACATTGTCTTAGGCAGGCACAGTTTATTCTGGCATTGCCAGAGGCCATCTTTTCGTAGCGTTGCTCCTTGGGCCGTCCACTTGTCTTTTTCTTCTTCTGTTGCTTGTCCTTGAAGTTTTTGCAGTAGTTCCGGGCTTACAGCTGGTCTTGTTTCCTCTGGATCTTTTATCTGACATACGGCTGCTAACACGGGTAGCTTCTGTGATGCTTGCTTTGCTGCTTCGTCTGCCAGGGCATTTCCCCTTTTGTCTCTGGTGAACTGACCTTAGTGTGAGCTTTAATTTTTACTACTGCTACTTCTGTGGGTAACATCAGGGTCTCCATCAAGTATTTTACAAAGTCTGCATTCTTTACAGGTGTACCTGCAGAGGTCAAAAACTGTCTAGCCTTCCATATGGGGCCATAATCGTGTGCAATCCCAAAAGCATATCGAGAGTCAGTGTATATATTTGCTGTCTTTCCTTCTGCATGTTGGCATGCTACTGCCAGGGCCTTAAGCTCCGCTTCTTGTGCTGAGCGGGACGCTGGTAAGGAGGCTGCTTCTAGGACTACATCTTCGGTGGTTACTGCATATCTTGTAAGAAAAGATCCTTCTACACAATACCTTGAACCATCCACAAAGAGTATTAGGTCTGGGTTTTGGAGTGGGGTATCTTTTACATGTGCGAACCCCACTGTTTCCTGGGCCATAAGGGCCATACAATCATGTTCATCAGTGTCAGGCAAAAATTGTGACCATACTTTACCTACGTCTTCTCCCCCTTGCTCCAAAGGCAGTAAGGTAGCTGAGTTCAATGTAGTACAGCGGTGTAAAGTAACCTGCTCAGGAAGAAGAAGAGCACAGGTTAATCTCAAATGTCTTGCAGTGGACAAATGCTTAGGTTGTACTTGAGTAAGAATAGCAGTAATATCAGGTGGTACAAAAACTTGGACTGGAAATGCCAGGACCAAATCTGAGGCCTTGTTTAACATTGAATTTACAGCAATGATAGCTCTCACACATGATGGGGAACCTCGGGCCACAGGGTCTAGTCTAGCTGAATAATATGCTACCGGGCGCTGCTGTGGTCCATGACTTTGTGTGAGAACTGCAGTGGCATGTCCATTTTGTTCAGTACAGTACAAAGTATATGCTTGCGTAGAGGTACTCCATGGATTGGTGTCACAAGCCGCTACCAAACACAACTCCTCCTCATTCAGCTGATAATCCAGAATACTTTGAGAATCTCACTTTTATCAGGTTCTGCAAATACTTGATTAATACAAAAACAAATAAAAATAAAACATTCCTAAAAACTTTACATCAAATTAACAATGTCCAGACAAGTTTTGTTTTGCCTTCTCCCTCATCTGAATCCATAAAAACTCGTGTGAGTGATGTCACATCGCCTCCTGTGTAACTTTGCTGGAGGGGGATGGTCTCTTACACATAAACCAAAATTGTACCTGATCAGTTCCTTCACCCTTCCCCCCTTTGTGGACTCTGCGAGAGTAATGTAGCAGAGTTCAAACCTACATCTCAACATAACACTAATTTAACCCCCTGTAATGTACAACAGCCTGAAACAAAAATGACTTTTTCCTGACAAACATTTGATCTTTACAATGACATAATTTCTATGTGAAATCAAAAATAGAACAATTGTAGTTAGTTATTCAATAAAACAGAAAATATTATCTCTGATAACATTAATTACTGCAAACCAATAAACAGTATAACGGTGGGGGCACATACATTTTCAAAACCCCGTGTCTCACAGTATCTGTAGTCTAATACATCTGAATTAACATCAAAACACATGAAATCTGATCACATCATAGCACATAAATATCGTAACTTTTATAACCAACAGCGCTTGCGCAAAAGAGAAGAAATTTATTTAGGTCTGTAGACATTACTGATATATATATATATATATCTCAGCAGTGCATATTGAGATCCCTTTGTCTCATCAGCCCTGCAGACTGCACCCAGTCAGCCCCCCTCCTCCTCCTCCCAAACACAGCACACTTTAGGGGGGAGGGAGGGGGGTCACACACTCACAGCTTCTCACAACTTCTCACAATCTTAACACTTTCAATGCCGGCAAAACAACATACGTATCTGCAATCATTTATCACACCATTGTATAGGAATTATCTACGTTAATGTTTAACCGTACAATCTGACGGCCACCATCTCTATCTTATAATTACGTGTTGTTTCATCAGTGAACTAGACTGGAACTTCTGTAAATAGAAAAAACACTACAAATGACAAAATTAACAAGGTGATTATTTCATACTGATTTGGTTGGGCCGGGCGTGGCCACATCAGGGGCAGGGGGGGGCAGCCTCTCCCATTGGAAACAGTGCGCAGGGGGTTTCCCACCCACAATGAGGACACACTCAACATGAGGTACGGACGCCAGTACCGGGCGTCGGCTGGATCAGCATTTAATGTTGTGTCCATTCATTTCAAGAACAAGATTACATTTCTTATCTCACTAGCAGCTGTTCTCCACCTCCCCCTTCTCTTATCACACTAGTTGATTCTAAATTATACCATATGGGAATTTACTATAAGGTCATTTGCAACATTAAAACAACTACTACTTCTATAACTTCCTTTGCTTTAAACTTTACTTTATAAAATATGAATTTCCTCTGACAACCTCCTGCACTTTTACTTCAGTGTATTAACATTACATACATTTGTCTCTAAAAGATGCTAAAAAGATCTATGAAGATAATGAATATACAAAATAACTGAAATTATTAAAGTATATATTCTATACTGACTACTATAAAGATACATTAGGCTCTTTGTTGATTTCTAAAAGATGCTACAATCCATCTACTCCAATCTGCTTTGTCATTTGACTCTGTGATTCTGGATTTACAATCCCCTAGTAAACTTACACCATTTCAACAGGTGCTTGCTCACCCATATGCCATACCTCAAAATTCATCTTCTCCTGTGGGGTCAGAGAAGCCTGAATCTGGTGATCGGCCAGACCCTCGTTTGCCGTGACTGTTGCCCATAGACCTGCTATGATGGAGGGGACTCATACCCTTCTCTCTCAGTTTTTATCTTCACTAACAAACACTATGGCTATTGGCTGTTAGGGAAAGTCCCACACTACGTATCTCCTACGTACACTCTGTATACACTATCCAACTGAGCCAAATTACAACCAACTAAACAATAATCCCACAAAGGATCTGCTCATTATATCATCTATATTTTTCCAGATCTAATCTTCCCGCTTTTCCCATTCCACATGCCTTCATTAACTGATTCGTTCCGTGCGTTGCCTTTTTACCTTCTCTTTCTGCTACTACCTGTTTGGCGGTTTGTCCTTTGGGGTGCTCATCTCGTACTCTTGTTACAGATTTTAGCTACTGACAGATGAATTCCATTCTCATCTGTTTTAGACAGTTTCTAGCTTCCGTACTTACTCTTGTTACAGATTTTAGCTACTGATAGATGAATTCCATTCTCATCTATTTTAGACAGTTTCTAGTTTCCGTACTTACTCTTGTTACAGATTCTAGCTACTGACAGATGAATTCCATTCTCATCTGTTTTAGACAGTTTCTAGTTTCCGTACTTAATAGGGACACCAAGTTCCCCATTGTCTAGTTATAAGTGGTCGCCTGTAGGCAGACCCTAAGTTATGTAGGGGGTAATTTTCCTGATAGGTGAATTCCTTTCTCACCTATTTTAGACAGTTACTTATCCCCTCGAAACTCCTTTTTAACTTCTACTCTGGCCAGAGAATTAAATTCCTTTTATAACTAGCTTACCTTCTTCTTATTCACTTTAAACACCACTCAAGGAGATATCCTCCACACCATAACAGTAATATGACAAATATTCCTAATCCAAATAATAAGGCAAACGTAAAATCAAGCTGTTCATTTGACATGCCGGATTATCAGATTGCAGAAAATTCTGGAATTTTGAGCTGAAAATCAGCGCATGATAATCTCCGCAAGTACCTCAATGCTGTACACACATTTTCGGTATTTTGCCGGATTATCAGATTGCACAAAATTTTCGATTTCCGGGCTTAAATTTAGCCTATCATAATCCCCGTAGTCACCTGAAGCATGTACACATGTTTCTGGTAATTTGCCGGATTATCGGAATTTTTTTTTCCAAAAACAATTTCCTTATTCTAAAATGCATTTGTGACACAAAACTGGGTTTCTACAACATTCATACAAATACTGTCATGGAGATCAGGCACTTTATCCTGAGGGTAGGATTACATATAGACTTGACCAGATTTTTACACTAAAAATACCCTCATGTGGCCCCTCTATTCCTCAGGAGTACTACCGGGAAGGTGACCTACCAGACAGGAAGGTGCAGAGCAGAGTTTGTAAGAATTAAGTCTTCTTACCTTGCTGCAGCAGTGGTCTGCACGTTCCTTCGTCCGGGAGGTCGCCATTCAAGTCCCGGGAGATCCCCTAGGTGGGGTGCCGTCCTTCTGGTCAAGTCCCTGTTTCGGGCGCCAATTTCTGTGATCGCAATGAGGTCACTTTACGCCTTGATCTCCATGCAGGTTCAAATCAGGTGGGGGGGGGTGCGAGCTCGGAGAAGCAACAGATACACTGAGACGTTTCTCAAGGTAAAAATCCTTCTGACTTTATTTAACTGCAGTGCTCGTACTTATAGCATCAGAACAAAGAACATTCCATAACATATGAGTCATCTGTATATTCAATCCTTACATCCTCCTTTCCCTTAAAGCTCATTGGTGGAGCACCAGGTATTCCCTTAGGTTTCCTTTATGCTTAGGGGGGTTGGTCAAGTGATTGACCACCATCTGTTTGCAATTTCAAGGGACGGCAAAGCAGCTGCAAACTATTTCCTCTCTTAACCTTTCTAAAATATTCATTCTATTTTTAACACATGTTCTCCTTTATAACCTTTCACTCCTTGGGGCCCCAGATACATTATACATATATTTATACCATAACAGTGCCAACTGTAAAGTTTGGTGAAGGGATAATGATATGGGGTTGAGTTCCAGGGGTTGGCCTAGGCCCCTTAGTTCCAGTGAAGGAAAATCTTAATTCTTCAGCATACTAAGACATTTTGGACAATTGTATGCTTCCAATGTTGTGGCCCTTTTCCGTTCCAGCATGACTGTGCCCCGTGCACATGCAATGTCCATAAAAACATGGTTGGGTGAGTTTGGTGTGGAAGAACTTGACTGGCCCACAGAGCCCTGAACTCAACCTCATCTAACACCTTTGGGGTGAACTAGAAAGGAGATTGCAAGGCAAGCCCTCTCATCCAACATCAGTGTCTGACCTCACACATGCTCTTCTGGAAGAATGGGCAAACATACCCACAAAAGCACTGATAAAATGGATGTATATGGATAGAGTCATGCAAATAACGTTCTCATGCAATTTCAGCTAATTAAGTTTCTTGTATGGGCTTGTAGTTACAGTATGAGAGTGTGATGAAGGTCTTATTTCTTTGCCTGAAGGTGTTTAGCTAAGTGTTCTGGATAGCGCTTATCATAATGATCCTCACAGCTTCCTTCCTCTATTCTGATCAGCTTAATGCCATTTAGATGGAACTGAAAAAGCCATTTTACAAGCCTTTGTTGATCATTCACGGTTCTTGCATCTATGTGGCGAAATGGGCTTTTAACAGAAAAAAAACAAACAACATAAAAGCATACCAATGATCCTGTTTAACCACTTGGTGATTTCCATGCCGCAGTCATAAACAGGTTAATGATACACAAGCTCTTGAAGAAAGGTGTAAGTAGAGGTTTAGGTAAGCACTATGGACGCTCTAAGAGTAAACATCTGTTATTCTCTGACATTATGGGTAGCAAAGTGGAAATGCCAATGCAATGTATTTGCAAAGTTATTCATCTGTATGTGTAGGTTCATTCTATTAGTATATAATAAGGGCCTGTTCACATCACCGTTGCCCTTCCATTGAGGGTTTCCGTCTGAGGTTTCCGTCTGCGCTATTGATTCCGTCAAAAACTACAGAAGCCTGTCACAACGAGGACAAACGGAAACCTTTAGCAATGTTTCCGTCACCATTTATATCAATGGTGAAGGAAACGGAAGCTTAGATTTCCGTTTGCCTTTCCATTGAGTGGTTAACCCGACAGAAACCTCAGATGGAAACCCTCAACCGAAGGGCAACGGTGATGTGAACACAGCCTAAACTGTAAAATAGTATTCAAAAGTGGACATGTCCTTTAAGCATTTATTTTTTCCGTAAACATTAAAATAGTATGTTTTCACAGGAAACCCAATACAAAAAGAATAGGTAAAGAATTCATGACTCTATCCATATACATCCATTTTTTCCAATCATTTATTGGAAATCTGCATTGGAGGTTTTAACTATTTGACATTAAGAGGCTGCCCTATTAGGACACCGCCTGTCCATATGTCCAGTTAGGTCATATGGATGTCGTAGAGGTGACTTCCCACTTCTGATTCACTTTTTTGGATGAAGCTGTTATGAGGAGGACTTGTCGCAACATTGTCCTTTAATTTGAATGGGTGCGATCACATTCCTCAGACATCATTATACAATTTCATGTTAGATACTTTCAAACCATACTTCTATTAAAAGGCTGAATCATAAACATATCTTGTTAAATTATACATTTTGTATATGCTCACAATCGGTTTAACCCTTAGTGAGCACAGTACAACCTCTTTCCTGAAACTACTTTGATGAGTTCATTGAAACTGCACATAATAACAATTTATATCTTTCCGACCCAGTAAATAAGAAACCTTCTAGTTCTGTGACAGTTCTGAATGCTTGGATGGTTTTTTTCTTGCTTCAGCTGGCACAATATTGAGCTGTAATTATGATGTCACCTCGTCTAAATCATTTAATTGCAGACTGTCAAAAAAACACAATTCTGATAACATTTTATACTGTACTTACCTGCTTGTATATTGAGCCGAGAATTATCATTGTTTGCCTCTAAAGCTGTAAGTTGAAATCCAATGTTCCATTGTCATTGTTAATGTTACTTGCTTAATATGACAATCCAGCTGGAAAAAAGTAGGCTCCTAGAACAAAGAGACTGGTGAAGTTTGCATCAAATGGATATTTGATTTTACGCTCTGATGTTTTGCAGTTGATATAAATGATATATAAAAACATATAGGATTCTGAGATCATATATGAAGGCCAAAATTATGCATAAATAAATTCATTAAACAATGTTATTTTAGGGGCTGTTCACATCTGTGTTGCAACACGGACACCGCCGGTGGCCGATGGAACCCATTGACTGTAATGGGTTCCGTTGGCTTTCCGTCAATTTACTGGAAACGATAGCGCAGCATTCAGAACCATTCTTTCCGCTAATTTCTGCCAGATCTGCGATCAAGACCCCTAACGGAGCCTCCAACACAGATGTGAACAGCTCCTAAACAGTAGACAGTTAATTTCTACATTGTCAATATTTATAGCAACTATAGGAAACAAATAATGTGAATATGCAGAAGTGTAAAAGTATAAAATGTAGGCATGTAAATTCTATAGTAATAATACTATGCAATACCTAACCTTTGTCTGTTTCAAGCTAATTCTGACAAACATGGGAATTTAGAATATAACAAATACAGTCTGATAAGGAACACATTGCAATGAATATACCTATTCTGTAATTTTTAACATATATATGATTTTTAAGAGGGTGTTCCCAAAATCATAAAATATCACCTATCCACAGGATAGGTAATCATTTTCTGATCGCTGGGAACACCACCAATCATGAGAACGGGTGTACCAAACCCCAAGATCCTCCTCGCTGCACCCACCACTTGAATGTAGCTTGAATAGAGTGATGGTCAAGCATGCACCCCCGCTGTTTTTACGGTCTATAAAAATAACTGAAACAGCTAAGCGCTGTACTCGGCTGTTTCACTTATTCCCATAGACTTTAAATAGAGTGGCAGTGCATGTGCTTGGCCACCACTCTTTTCAATATTCTCCTTACTGAGGTCGAACAGTGAGTAGGAATGGGGCTCCGGGAACCCCGTTCTCACGATCGGATTATTTTTTGTTTATTGTATTAGAAGGTCAAAATCTGGTAATTTGATACTGTACAAAAGAGCAACAAATTTTAACTGTTAACTTTAAGAGGCTATTCTATATCTTTAGGATATTCACAAATGTATGATGGATTTGGATCTGACTTTTTGAAACCTCACAAGTAGTAAAAAAAAGTAGATGCAGTGCTCTTTAGGGGATGTGGCTGCTTTACTGTGGAGACAACAGATGCCCATTGACCAGTCCATAATGGCTCCACTTGGTGTTTCTTGAGCGAAGCAGAGCGTAGCTGACAAAACCTGAAAAGAAAACAAAAATAGATATTGGGATGCACTCCTCAATCAATTGGCGTGGTGCTAGTAAGGTAGGGACGAGAATCCCACAATATTGGAAATATATAACCCCAGCACACACAGAGGTACGCAAAAGATCCAGATGCAAACAAATTTAAGTTTTATTGCAACAAAAGATGGTAAAGTTGAGGTGGAAAGCGACTTGGTAAAGACGTTTCGGCCGAACCTCGGCCTTTGTCACGGTCGCTGTAAGACGATATCACTGGTATGGGTTGTCCGCCGGGAATATCTGGCCGGACAACCCATACCAGTGATATCGTCTTACAGCGACCATGACAAAGGCCGAGGTTCGGCCGAAACGTCTTTACCAAGTCGCTTTCCACCTCAACTTTACCATCTTTTGTTGCAATAAAACTTAAATTTGTTTGCATCTGGATCTTTTGCGTACCTCTGTGTGTGCTGGGGTTATATATTTCCAAAACCTGAAAAGACACAGTGCTCACAATAGCACCAAAGTCCTTTTTATTACAGAAAATGGTGGTGGTCCCAGCGATTGCACCTACTAAACATATGTTTATGGCACATACAGTCAGTATAGATGCTGTATGAAAATTAACCATATAGCGTAATAAAGTAAAAAATTATGACAATCTCTGTACTCATATACAAAAGTCTGCTGAACTCTTATTTATCCATTTAGCTATTGCTCCTGACTGCCCCATAAGCATGCACGTTAGGATTGGCCTTGTATGCATGTTTATTTTAATAGAAAGAGAGAGATAAGCTGCTGCCAAACATACAGTATCTGGCAGAGCCTATAGTTAGGGGGAAAAAGCATCGAACAAGTTGAAATGCACTATACCCAATCCCTCTCCCCCGCAGGGCCGCCATCAGGGGGGTATTAGGGGTACTGGTGTGAGGGGCCCGGCCAAACCTAATTGAAAGGGGGGCCCGGCAACTGTCGCGAAATTCTTTTGGTAGGAAAAAACGGGCCCCTGCAATGGGGCTCGTTTTTTTCACCAACAGATTGTCGTGAGCTGCTGCTGCGGGCCGGGCCCCCTCCCCTCGTCTCGTCATGGGGAGCCGTCAAACCGTCCGCGCGCGCACCCGATCGCGCGCAGAAGGAAACTCCCGCGCGTGCGAACTCGCGAGCGCGCACTCACGAAAGCCCGCACTCGAGACCGCCCGTGCGCGCACCCGCGAACGAAGCGCGCGCCCGCAAACGAAGCGCGCGCAGCCGCGGACACACATGGACAAAACTTACCTGGAGCCTGGCTGGAGGTGAAGGACTGGACGTCTGGACCGAAGACCTCGCCTGGAAGACATCGCCGGAAGAGGACTGGAGTGGGAGCAGCTCTTCTGACAGTGAGTAAATTATCTCAAAGTGCTGATTATGTATGGCCCTGTTCACACAGTATTTTGCAGGCAAAAAAAAAATCTGCCTCAAAATTCCTTAAAGAATTTTGAGGCAGATTTTGACCTGCCCACACTATCTTGCCGCGTTTTTTTGCTGCGTTTTCTGCCCGCGGCGATTGAGGACAGCAGACAAAAAACTCAGCGAAAAATGCATTTTCTGCCTCCCATTGATTTCGATGGGAGGTCAGAGGTGGAACCGCGGCAAGAAAGGACGTGCTGCTTTTTCTTTTTTCCGCGACTGGCTCCCATTGATTTCAGATTAAATCAATGGGAGGCGGTTTTGGAAGTTTTTTGGTGCTGATTCTGACGCAGTGTCCGAGTCAATATCAAGGCCCAAAAACTCTGTGAACTGGGCCTTATTGTTAGGGCTTATTCAGACGAACGTGTAATACGTCCGAGCAACGTGTGTGATTTTCACGCGCCTCGCACGGACCTATGTTAGTCTATGCGGCCGTGCAGACTGTCAGTGATTTTCACGCAGCGTGTGTCCGTGTGCGTAAAACTCACGGCATGTCCTATATTTGTGCATTGTTCGCGCATCACGCACCCATTGAAGTCAATGGGTGCGTGAAAATCACGCCCAGCACTTCCGCAGCAGTATAAACTATGAATGAAAACAGAAAAGCACCAAGTGCTACAAACATACAAACAGAGTGTCATAATGATGGCGGCTGCGTGAAAATCACGCAGCCACGCATCATACGCTGCTGACACACGGAGCTGTTATGGACCTTTTGCATGCGCAAAATGCCACGTTTTTTGCGCGTGCAAAAAGCACACGCTTGTGTAAATCCGGCCTTAGGGTAGGAACACACTAGGCATGAACATTGCGGATTTTATGCAACACATTTTATTGTGGAAAATCTGCAGTGTATTATAGTCGCAGCAGAGTGGATGAGATTTTAACAAATCTCATCCACACGCTGCAAAAATAATGGACCTGCAGTGTGGCTTTTTAAGCCGCAGCATGTCAATTTATTCTGTGGAATCGCTGCTCCTCTGTTACGGAAATGCTGCGGTTCTGCCGCAAAAATCACAAATGAGAAAAAAAAAAAGGTACTTTTTTAAATTGATAACGTTTAGACTTACCCCGGCCGTAGTTTAGGTGACGCGATCCTCTATTCTTAGTGCAGCCCCGCCTCCTGTCATGACGTTTCATCCCATGTGACTGCTGCAGCGGTCACATGATCTACAGTGTCATCCCAGGAGGCGGGGCTACGTTCAGAAGAGAGAGATGCGTCACCTAAACTACGGCCGGGGCAAGTCTAAACGTTTTTTTCCCTGCAGGATTCCCGCAGCGGACATGCCTCACGAAACCTGCGCCACTATTTGGTGCGGTTTTGCTGGCAAAATTCCCTGCGGCTACCGGGGCGGATAAGCTGTGTAGTTTTACTCAGCATATCCGCCTAGTGTGTCCCTTATGATGTCGCTCCTGGAGCTGCTGCCGGTCTCTAAATAGTGAAAAATGTAGGTATAGGGAGAGAGGAGGAAAGGTAGAGCATGGTGGACAATGTCGCCTTCAATTTTTTATTGATACCGACTAGTGTAGTAGGAGAAGGATTGTACTGTGCAATGTCCCCTTTATAGCCACATTGTGTGGTATTTTGATTAAATTATTGCACAGTGTGATTACAGCTTTAGGCCTCATTTACACGAACGTAATATACGCGCGTGCAACGCGCGTGCTTTGCACGCATGTCGTACGCACCTATATTAGTCAATGGGGCAGTTTAGACGATGCGTGAATTGCGCTCAGCGCGTGTGCGCAGAAAAAAACTCACGACATGTTCTATAATCGTGCGTTTTTCGCGCACTCACGCACCCATTGAATTCAATGGGTGCGTGAAAACCACGCATGCCGCACGGAAGCACTTCCGTGCGAACTGCGTGATTCGCGCAAGAGCTGTCAAACTCCTGAATGTAAACAAAAAAGCACCACGTGCTTTTCTGTTTACAAACATCCAAACGGAGTGTCAAATTCGAGATGAGCGCACCGAACTTCACCGGGTTCGGCCAAACTCGTTTTGACCGAAACCGGTAAAAAATGTTCGGGTACGCGACGTCAGGAGACAGTCACTATCCACGGTGCTGAAAGCGTTAAACTGGTTCAGCACCATGGACAGTGACTTCCGCTCCGAAAATCCATGAACCTGTAAAAAAAAAAAGTCGTTCTGACTTACCGATAACTCCGGTCCGACCTCCCGGGATGACAGTTCAGTCCAAGTGACAGCTGCAGCCAATCACAGGCCAAGCACAGGCTGCAGCCAATCACAGGCTGCAGCGGTCTCATGGACTGCGGCGTCATCCTGGGAGGTGGGGCCGGATGACAAGAGAGGGACGCATCACCAAGGCAACGGCCGGGAGCCCGGACTGGGGGAAGCAGGAAGTTCTTGGTAAGTATGAAAGTCTTTTTTTATTCACAGGTTGGTGTATATTGTGTTCGGCATTCACTGTCGAGGGTGCTGAAAGAGTTACTGCCGATCAGTTAGCTCTTTCAGCACCTTGGACAGTGACGGACGTCGACTAGCCTCATCTCTATGATGGCGGCTGCGCGAAAATCACGCAGCCGCGCATCATACACGGATGACACACGGAGCTGCCAAGTGCCTTTTGCGCGCGCAAAACGCAGCGTTTTTTGCGCGCGCAAAACGCACACGCTCGTGTAAATGAGGCCTTAAACAAATTCCACTGGGTAGGGAGCTTGTTGGCCCTACTACTCAGGTGGAAATAAACGAGGTGGTGCTGCAAGGGTTATTTTTGTATCTGTAAGATACCTTGCATATGCACACTACAGGAGGTTGTGTTCAAACTCTATGAGCAACTGCCTGATCATTGACTACCTTTTAAGCGTTGCCGCTCCAAACTTTTGGTGAGTAGCAGCGCAAAAGGATTACAATTTTTGTGTCAATGAACAGTTAATTAGTCTTCAGATTGTGTTGTATTTGTTCTGTTACCAGCGTTGCTGTTCCATTCCTGGCTCAAGCAGCAGCTCGGCCAGCAACGCGGACAGAAAGCAATCTATCTCAGTGAGCAGCTAGCTGGTCACCGAGTGCGTTTTGTGTTCTCAGCGTTGCCGCTGCGGTTCTTAATTATGCGGCAATGCAGAGAGACAAACTGCCTGTTGTGTTTTATTTAGTGTTCTCAGCGTTGCCGCTGCGATACACAATTCGGCGGCAATACAGAGACAGCAGCGTACGCTGTGTTTAGGCAAACAGACAGCCTGCCTGTTAGCAGTGAAAACTACTGGTTCGTGCAGTTGTAAGGATTGCTGTCTGTTTCAGAGTATTGGCTGTGAGTGTCGCAGCGTCATGGGCACTCAGCAACACACTGGTCTCAAGTGTCGCCACTACGTCCGTTCCCTCCAGCTGTCTGGAGCGGACTTGAATTTGGCATGATTAGTTAATTATTATTCATGGCTCCAATCTTGCCCTGTGTAATCTGTAATCTTTCCCTACTGTCAGGGTCGGTATGACCGGTCTCTAAATAGGCAGTTGGTCCAGTAGAATTTGGAATTATTTTTTTTTGTGAACCAGCTTAAAAAAATACAAAACTTTTGTGTTAGGGCCTGTTCACATCACCGTTCGCTTCCGTTCCGGGGTTCCGTCTGAGGTTTCTGTCGGGTGAACCCCGCAACGGAAAGTGAAAGTGACAGCACAGCTTCCGTTTCAGTCACCATTGATCTCAATGGTTACGGAAACATCGCTAATGGTTTCCGTTCGTCACCATTCCGGCTGGTTTTCGGACGGAATCAATAGCGCAGTCGACTGCGCTAATGGTGACGGAAACGGAAGCTGTGCTGTCACTTTGCACGGACGTATTACACGTTCGTCTGAATAAGCCCTAACAATAAGGCCCAGTTCACAGAGTTTTTGGGCCTTGATATTGACTCGGACACTGCGTCAGAATCAGCACCAAACAACTTCCAAAACCGCCTCCCATTGATTTAATCTGAAATCAATGGGAGCCAGTCGCGGAAAAAAGAAAAAGCAGCACGTCCTTTCTTGCCGCGGTTCTGCCTCTGACCTCCCATCGAAATCAATGGGAGGCAGAAAATGCATTTTTCGCTGCCTTTTCTGTCTGCTGTCCTCAATCGCCGCGGGCAAAAAACGCGGCAAGATAGTGTGGGCAGGTCAAAATCTGCCTCAAAATTCGGTGCGCGGTTCCAGGCGGGTGCGCGCGATCGGTCGCAAGGGCGGCGGTGTTTGACGGCCCCCATGCTACCCAGGGCCGCTATCAGGGGGGTATTAGGGGTACTGATGTGAGAGGCCCGGCCAAACCTAATTGAAAGGGGGGCCCACAGCTCATGACATTCTTTTGGTGAAAAAAACGGGCCCCATTGCAGGGGCCTGTTTTTTTTCTACCAAAGGCAAGTCGCGGCAGTTGCCGGGCCCCCCTTTCAATTAGGTTTGGCCGGGCCTCTCACATCAGTACCCCTAATACCCCACCTGATGGCGGCCCTGGGTACCATGATATAGTGCTGGACGGAGTACCGTTAACAGGCTGTGCCACGGTAGGGGGGCCCAGAAAATTTAGCTGTAGGGGGCCCTGAAATTCCTGATGGCGGCCCTGTCCCCCCGTGGGCAAATGTCGAAAGACAGTCAAGATGCCCCTATAGTGATTAAATGGTAGGCCGATCCCACCAAAATTAGTGGGCTTGGCCAATGTTTATCTACTGTGCATGGCCAGCTTAAATCATATATTGAAGATGACCTGAATTAGTCTTATTTTTGTTTGTTAAACTTTCATATACTGTAGGATCTAAATGGAATGTCACGCATCGTAGCTGTTTTGAGTGAAATTTATCTTAATGTTTTCAAAACCTGACATGATTATTTGGTTCTTATTAAAGAAGACAACATTCTTATATTATGTTGACCTGACATCTTGTCATAATCATGAACCCCCTCCATCTTCCGAATAATAATTTTGTTTCATCTTCTCAAATGAACAACCTCCACCTTAAACTACCAATCACATTTTTTTAAAGAAAGAAAAGATAATACACTAAGCAATTATATCTGAAAAGAAAAAAGCTTTTTTTAAGTTTGACAAAAACATTAATTGCATGTCATGTAAACAGTTCACATGTATTGTGTTTTGTTTTTTCACTTTGGGTTGCACATAATCAGAGATTCAAGATCCTCTGTATTGTTTCTTGAGAATTCTTAAAGTGATAGCTAACCATACTAAATAATACTATTCATTAATATATATAACAATATTCTATCCATGCAAAACGTGTAGAATCTAGAGCAACTGTTTTTGCAACCCAACAGTTGCTGCAACACAATCAGTTAGGTCTCATTCATATTTGCGTATTTTAGTCAGTAAAAGAATACTGCCTAATAAAATATGCACAATAGGCCTGTAGTTATGGCAGGCCTGTGGTGCTGATGAAGTCACAGAAGGGGGCTCCCTCCCACTGTCTAACCACCTAGGTGCCTTGGTTGCCTTTGAGGTTGCTTTTAACCGTAGCATCTAAGGGGTTAAACAGCCAGTATTGGAGTTAGCTTCCATCCCAGCCATTGTAGTGGGATGTCGACTGTGTATTACCGCTAGCTCCCCCTGCAGATGGCATATGCACAGCTCCTGTATCTGTTTTATCAACTTGACGTACAGTAACTATAGTTCCATTTGCGGGAATGTACAGCTAAAATGGACGTACAGTTACGCTCAATCACGGGGAGGTTTTAGGCCCAAGGAGGCTTGACTACTGGCAAGCTAGAAAATTACAGAATTATGAGTAAAGTTAGACCAGCAAATATTGTGATTGGCTACATAGCTGGTGCAATCCATAACCAATCACCAAGAGCAGCAAACACATGGCTTGGACCAGTGTTGGACTTAGGTACCTTTGGCCCACCAGAGGAAATAATTATTGGGGCCCACCTTTCAGCTATTTAGAAATAATACCAGACCACTCTTAAAGGGATTTTTCAGTTATAAGAAATTGATGGCCTAACCTCAGGATAGAAAATATGTTTAATCACCTGTTTAATCAGCATGATTGAGAAAGGTCCTGTTGGACTGAAACGTCGCACGGGTGATTAAAGCTATTTTCTTTGGAAGTGCTGCCTCTGTGTCTATTGTCTTGACCAGTATCTAGGACTGTTGACCAGGTCCTGTTGAGGCGTGCACCCACTCTGGGTCCAGTGCTGTGGAATCCTTTCCTTTTGTGTAACCTCAGGATAGGCCTTTAATATCTGATCGTGGGGGTCCGACTCTTGGTACCCTCACCGATTAACTGTTTTGAAGGGGCCGTGACGCTCATGTGAGTGTTGCTTCTCTGTCTTCATATCTTAACTGCTCGTACTGTGAATCGCCAACACACTTGTAGCGACGGTTTACAGTATTACAGCCTTCTCCCATTCAAGTGAACAGACTGTAATACTGTGAACCACCGCTACAAGTGTGTCAGCGAGTCACAGTACGAGCAGATAAGGAATGAAAGGGCCGCGTCCGCTTGTTCAAGCAGGGGTGCTTGATATTGATGACCTTTTCTGAGGATAGGCCATCAATTTCTTATGACTGGACAACCCCTTAAAGATTACATAAGGTAATTGATCCTTATGGTCGTGAGTTCCAGAATATAAAAGCTTAGGTTCACATCACCATTTAATTCAAAATGAAACAAAAAATTTGGAAATTAAGTGACAGATAATATTGTCTTCTTAAGATGAAAATTCCACTTTCAGATAATATAATTTTAGACAATTTGGCTCTGACTAAATTAATCTTTAATAGTCTCTTATCTATCTATATCAGTGTAAAAGTGAAATTTCTTGCTGTGCTTGTATTAAACAGGCTGTTCAGATTGGAATCATGAGTCATGAAGGTAATGCCTGTAAAAGTTTTATGTTAACAGTAACATCATAGATGAGTTCTCTTAGATATTTGAGTGCAAAAATTTGACTTAATGCCACCAGCGACACATGCCGTTAGAACATTACAGATAATGTGTGCTGTATTTTAAAAGCACTATAGATTAAACCTGGCAGAAAGCATTAATTAACTCTTCTGGGTGACATCACTGACAAGACCGGATAATTAGTTTATGATTGGCCAGGCTTTGAGCTCATTTGCATAATTACACAGATAAAGTAGCATTGAGAAAGCAAAGGTGGAACACTGGGTACAGAGGTGAATATTCTATCTTTCACAACTGAACCCTGTAGTGAATAGTTTAGATTAATCACCAGATATAAAGTGCATTTTCCTATACATTAGGGCTACGAATGTCACATTTTCCATCAAATTGCATTTAAATAGTAGGCTGTGAAGGCACATAATCCTTGTGTCCAATTATATGACTTGGCTTTTATGCAAATTTGCCAGATTTTGTCAATACATCATCAAGTAAAACCAATTTAGCACTTTGCATTATTTTTTTTTCCTGGGAGATAAAAATGAGTACTTGATCCACTATTTCTCCGTTATATTCTATTCTCTGCAACCCAAATCGTCCGTACGCTTTGTAAAATTCCACCACACTTTTTTTTCATTCGAAATCCAAGACCTCAAACTTTGATCCTGTTTACATAATCTGCTGAGACTGACACAGGGGCGGATTATAATCAGGGTAATTTAGGCACGTGCCCAGGGCCCGAGGCTGAAAGGGGCCCAGTTCACCCCTGTTCTCCTGAACCAGTTGTTAAAATTACAGCCAGTTCTGAGAAGAGTTCTCCTTAGGACGCGGATACAATTGATTACTATAGCGCTGGTGAGACGGGAACTATTAGTTCCTGCCTCGCCATTCCGCGCTTTAACAATGAAGCAGTCGGTGCGATGACATCATCACGCCGACTGTGCCGTTACGCTGGATGACGCTGCCTGGTTTCTGACCAGTACTGTGTCGCTGGAGGACGGCGCGGGAACGGGGACAGATATGAATGTTATTTTTTTTTAGTTCGCAGTGTTGGGGGCAATATCTACAGGGGGCGTTATCTACACTGGGCAATATCTACACTGGGCAATATCTACAGCGGCATTGTGACTGGCATTATCTACAGGGGGCGTTGTGACTGGCGCTATCTACAGGGGGCAAATTTTTCCTTTTTAGGTAAGATTTGTTAGTGCCTTATGGGTAATTTTCATTTATGTATTTATTTTTTAAAACCTTCCTCTGGATCAATAGGGGTAAAATACAATTCTATAGTTTTTCCATATAGACATATATGTAGTTTCTCAAACATACTATCTATGTAATACTATGCATATTGCAATGTGTGAGCAGTGGGTGGAGATTTTTAATTATTTTCTGCAGATAGCAAAAAAAGCAGTATAACAAACCAAAATTTTCTAGGTCTGCATTGTGATTGGGATCATAATGAGTAATTTAGCAATCTGATTACCTCAGCAAGTTGCAATAAAATACCTTACTGTATAAACCAACCTAAATGTAAGACTTTGAAATTCTAAGTAATTTAAAGGGAATGTGTCATCATCAGATAATGACTTCTGGTTTAAATCAAGTGTTGACGTTAAACATATTTAAGAATTTTTGTTGACTTTTTTTGTTTAAGAAGTCAATAAACTTCTCCAGTCTACAGGTTCCTATGGCCCATGTGGCTGCTGTAAAGCATATCTCCAAGTACTGGTTATAACAGCTCAGGCAAGGAGGCTGTCCACATAATCATGTACAGAAAATAGAATAAACAAATCTACAAGTAAAAAATACAAATAGACTAGAAAAAAATATATAATTCACTATCTTGTTGAATTACTCCAGAATTTTTTTGTTTTTTTTTGCCTATACAGTATAGTGCAGCATTGGCTATTATTAAAGAACCATCTCTTGTGTATGCCTTGTGTATACTTGTTCTGGTAGATGTACCATTTATGGGTTATCTGCCATCTTGGTTCCTTTTTCCTCTCTGATATGGTTCCCCTAATGCAGAATACATTTCCCATGATGCTTCTGGCTTTGCAAAGGCAGAGGGGGCAGAGTCTCATCACACTACGCTTGCTCAGCTCTAAGTGCCATCTAAGGCTATATTCACACGACAGTGAAAAAAAAAACTGATTTAATTTGTCTTATGTTTTTTTTCTCACAACTCTCTGAAAACACCACAGTGTCCATGTAAATAGTGTCACAATGCCATATAGATAGAGCCACAGTGCCCACTGTAGATAGTGCTCACATGGTGCCACAGTGCCCATTGTAGATAGTGCCCACTCAGACAGTGCCAGTGCCCACATAGTGCCACAGTGCCCACTGTAGATAGAGCCACAATACCCCTTTAGATAGTGCCACAGCGTCCACTGTAGATAGTGCCTACATAGATAGTGCCACAGTGTCCCACTGTAGATAGTGCCAAAATAGATAATTCCACTGTGCCCACATAGTGCCACAGTACCCACTGTAGATAGTGACACAGTACCCGCATAATGCCACAGTGCCCACTGTAGATAGTGCCCACTTATAAAGTGCCAATGCCCACATAGTGCCACAGTGCCCATGTAGGTAGTACAACACTCAGTGCCCATGTAGAATGTGCCACAGTGTCCCGTGTGCCCACATAGTGCCACAGTGTCCATGTAGATAGTGCCACAACCCCTGTAGACAGAGCCACAAACCCCCCTTCCCTGCCCGGGATTCCACTTCTGGAGGATTCTGGCATCTCAAAGCTCCTAATGACAATTTCCATATATGGACAGTGACGTCAGCACTCCCACCAGGAGCCGACGCTCACGCTCTGGCCGGGGATTCTCGCATTACAAAGCCTCTAACGTCACTGTTGATATATGGATAGTGACGTCAGGAGTTTTCGCAGGGCTCAGTGGTTAAAGTAGTGCTGTGCCAAGGGAGTCTTTAAACTAATCCATTGACTTCTATAGGGGCCTCCAGGCTGTGAAAATGGCCAAAAATAGAACATGTTCTATTTTTTGACAGCCAGTATACACAGGACATTATAAAAATGGCCATGTGAATACACCTATCAAACTTCACTGTTCTGAAGACGGCTGTGTGACAGCCGTTAAAAAAACTGCCGTTACATGGCCATTTTTCCGCTGTCGTGTGAGTCTAGCCTAGGTGCAGCAAGTGATAGATCAGTGACATACAACTTCTGTCCTCACTACTGTCACGGTGTATCCTATGTATCTTTTTTTGTCTCCTCCGTATTCTGCTTGTGTTAGGTTTCTCCATGTCAGACTTACAAGCAGGAGACAGTGAGGAACAGCATCTCATAGAAATACACTGGACCTTCTGCACACACCACACACAGCAAAACCACAAAAAAGGCCATACTCACTAGGTAGGTGGGTGGGTGAAAACCCGTTCCCATCAGGACGCAGACGGGTCAAAGAATGCTGCAGAAGGAGTGTGCATTAAATAGTGATAGCCCTTCCCACTAGTCTTGAGGGGAGTGGCGAACTAAGTGCTCAAAGGTGTGCGATAAATGTGTGTCAGTGTAGTGCTAGGGTGTGAATGTATGGTAAAAAATAAATATGTATGAATGAAAGTGTCAGAACTGTGTAATAATGTAATAAAAATAAATAAATAAATAAATGTGATGAATAGGGGTCAGTGCTGTGAACAGTACATGGGGTGTCAGTACTATGTGTAATACGTGGAGGGATAATGTGCTGGTCGTCAGGCATGGCGTATCTTGCCGAATAACAGCCTATTTGTAACGCCGCTAGTGTTAGCTAAAGCGGGCTGCTCTGCATTCCAAACCAAACGCCAGCACATCATGCCCTCCCAGCATATAAGACCCGGCTGCGTCCTGAAAAAAAGTGTAGTATACGTAGTAAGAAATATCCATGAAACATGGGGTATTAGTTGTTATTTTGGCCAAAATACGCAAAGCTCGCAACCCAACGTCAAGGGTCCCCAGTGCCTTGCGAGTCCCTAACCAGAACTTTTCGTTCCTAATTTAAAAACACAAACAGAAAAAATGGGACATAAATATCATCAAAACCACAAAAAAGGCCATACTCACTAGGTAGGTGGGTGGGTGAAAACCCGTTCCCATCAGGACGCAGACGGGTCAAAGAATGCTGCAGAAGGAGTGTGCATTAAATAGTGATAGCCCTTCCCACTAGTCTTGAGGGGAGTGGCGAACTAAGTGCTCAAAGGTGTGCGATAAATGTGTGTCAGTGTAGTGCTAGGGTGTGAATGTATGGTAAAAAATAAATATGTATGAATGAAAGTGTCAGAACTGTGTAATAATGTAATAAAAATAAATAAATAAATAAATAAATGTGATGAATAGGGGTCAGTGCTGTGAACAGTACATGGGGTGTCAGTACTATGTGTAATACGTGGAGGGATAATGTGCTGGTCGTCAGGCATGGCGTATCTTGCCGAATAACAGCCTATTTGTAACGCCGCTAGTGTTAGCTAAAGCGGGCTGCTCTGCATTCCAAACCAAACGCCAGCACATCATGCCCTCCCAGCATATAAGACCCGGCTGCGTCCTGAAAAAAAGTGTAGTATACGTAGTAAGAAATATCCATGAAACATGGGGTATTAGTTGTTATTTTGGCCAAAATACGCAAAGCTCGCAACCCAACGTCAAGGGTCCCCAGTGCCTTGCGAGTCCCTAACCAGAACTTTTCGTTCCTAATTTAAAAACACAAACAGAAAAAATGGGACATAAATATCATCAAAACCACAAAAAAGGCCATACTCACTAGGTAGGTGGGTGGGTGAAAACCCGTTCCCATCAGGACGCAGACGGGTCAAAGAATGCTGCAGAAGGAGTGTGCATTAAATAGTGATAGCCCTTCCCACTAGTCTTGAGGGGAGTGGCGAACTAAGTGCTCAAAGGTGTGCGATAAATGTGTGTCAGTGTAGTGCTAGGGTGTGAATGTATGGTAAAAAATAAATATGTATGAATGAAAGTGTCAGAACTGTGTAATAATGTAATAAAAATAAATAAATAAATAAATAAATGTGATGAATAGGGGTCAGTGCTGTGAACAGTACATGGGGTGTCAGTACTATGTGTAATACGTGGAGGGATAATGTGCTGGTCGTCAGGCATGGCGTATCTTGCCGAATAACAGCCTATTTGTAACGCCGCTAGTGTTAGCTAAAGCGGGCTGCTCTGCATTCCAAACCAAACGCCAGCACATCATGCCCTCCCAGCATATAAGACCCGGCTGCGTCCTGAAAAAAAGTGTAGTATACGTAGTAAGAAATATCCATGAAACATGGGGTATTAGTTGTTATTTTGGCCAAAATACGCAAAGCTCGCAACCCAACGTCAAGGGTCCCCAGTGCCTTGCGAGTCCCTAACCAGAACTTTTCGTTCCTAATTTAAAAACACAAACAGAAAAAATGGGACATAAATATCATCAAAACCACAAAAAAGGCCATACTCACTAGGTAGGTGGGTGGGTGAAAACCCGTTCCCATCAGGACGCAGACGGGTCAAAGAATGCTGCAGAAGGAGTGTGCATTAAATAGTGATAGCCCTTCCCACTAGTCTTGAGGGGAGTGGCGAACTAAGTGCTCAAAGGTGTGCGATAAATGTGTGTCAGTGTAGTGCTAGGGTGTGAATGTATGGTAAAAAATAAATATGTATGAATGAAAGTGTCAGAACTGTGTAATAATGTAATAAAAATAAATAAATAAATAAATAAATGTGATGAATAGGGGTCAGTGCTGTGAACAGTACATGGGGTGTCAGTACTATGTGTAATACGTGGAGGGATAATGTGCTGGTCGTCAGGCATGGCGTATCTTGCCGAATAACAGCCTATTTGTAACGCCGCTAGTGTTAGCTAAAGCGGGCTGCTCTGCATTCCAAACCAAACGCCAGCACATCATGCCCTCCCAGCATATAAGACCCGGCTGCGTCCTGAAAAAAAGTGTAGTATACGTAGTAAGAAATATCCATGAAACATGGGGTATTAGTTGTTATTTTGGCCAAAATACGCAAAGCTCGCAACCCAACGTCAAGGGTCCCCAGTGCCTTGCGAGTCCCTAACCAGAACTTTTCGTTCCTAATTTAAAAACACAAACAGAAAAAATGGGACATAAATATCATCAAAACCACAAAAAAGGCCATACTCACTAGGTAGGTGGGTGGGTGAAAACCCGTTCCCATCAGGACGCAGACGGGTCAAAGAATGCTGCAGAAGGAGTGTGCATTAAATAGTGATAGCCCTTCCCACTAGTCTTGAGGGGAGTGGCGAACTAAGTGCTCAAAGGTGTGCGATAAATGTGTGTCAGTGTAGTGCTAGGGTGTGAATGTATGGTAAAAAATAAATATGTATGAATGAAAGTGTCAGAACTGTGTAATAATGTAATAAAAATAAATAAATAAATAAATAAATGTGATGAATAGGGGTCAGTGCTGTGAACAGTACATGGGGTGTCAGTACTATGTGTAATACGTGGAGGGATAATGTGCTGGTCGTCAGGCATGGCGTATCTTGCCGAATAACAGCCTATTTGTAACGCCGCTAGTGTTAGCTAAAGCGGGCTGCTCTGCATTCCAAACCAAACGCCAGCACATCATGCCCTCCCAGCATATAAGACCCGGCTGCGTCCTGAAAAAAAGTGTAGTATACGTAGTAAGAAATATCCATGAAACATGGGGTATTAGTTGTTATTTTGGCCAAAATACGCAAAGCTCGCAACCCAAAGTCAAGGGTCCCCAGTGCCTTGCGAGTCCCTAACCAGAACTTTTCGTTCCTAATTTAAAAACACAAACAGAAAAAATGGGACATAAATATCATCAAAACCACAAAAAAGGCCATACTCACTAGGTAGGTGGGTGGGTGAAAACCCGTTCCCATCAGGACGCAGACGGGTCAAAGAATGCTGCAGAAGGAGTGTGCATTAAATAGTGATAGCCCTTCCCACTAGTCTTGAGGGGAGTGGCGAACTAAGTGCTCAAAGGTGTGCGATAAATGTGTGTCAGTGTAGTGCTAGGGTGTGAATGTATGGTAAAAAATAAATATGTATGAATGAAAGTGTCAGAACTGTGTAATAATGTAATAAAAATAAATAAATAAATAAATAAATGTGATGAATAGGGGTCAGTGCTGTGAACAGTACATGGGGTGTCAGTACTATGTGTAATACGTGGAGGGATAATGTGCTGGTCGTCAGGCATGGCGTATCTTGCCGAATAACAGCCTATTTGTAACGCCGCTAGTGTTAGCTAAAGCGGGCTGCTCTGCATTCCAAACCAAACGCCAGCACATCATGCCCTCCCAGCATATAAGACCCGGCTGCGTCCTGAAAAAAAGTGTAGTATACGTAGTAAGAAATATCCATGAAACATGGGGTATTAGTTGTTATTTTGGCCAAAATACGCAAAGCTCGCAACCCAACGTCAAGGGTCCCCAGTGCCTTGCGAGTCCCTAACCAGAACTTTTCGTTCCTAATTTAAAAACACAAACAGAAAAAATGGGACATAAATATCATCAAAACCACAAAAAAGGCCATACTCACTAGGTAGGTGGGTGGGTGAAAACCCGTTCCCATCAGGACGCAGACGGGTCAAAGAATGCTGCAGAAGGAGTGTGCATTAAATAGTGATAGCCCTTCCCACTAGTCTTGAGGGGAGTGGCGAACTAAGTGCTCAAAGGTGTGCGATAAATGTGTGTCAGTGTAGTGCTAGGGTGTGAATGTATGGTAAAAAATAAATATGTATGAATGAAAGTGTCAGAACTGTGTAATAATGTAATAAAAATAAATAAATAAATAAATGTGATGAATAGGGGTCAGTGCTGTGAACAGTACATGGGGTGTCAGTACTATGTGTAATACGTGGAGGGATAATGTGCTGGTCGTCAGGCATGGCGTATCTTGCCGAATAACAGCCTATTTGTACCGCCGCTAGTGTTAGCTAAAGCGGGCTGCTCTGCATTCCAAACCAAACGCCAGCACATCATGCCCTCCCAGCATATAAGACCCGGCTGCGTCCTGAAAAAAAGTGTAGTATACGTAGTAAGAAATATCCATGAAACATGGGGTATTAGTTGTTATTTTGGCCAAAATACGCAAAGCTCGCAACCCAACGTCAAGGGTCCCCAGTGCCTTGCGAGTCCCTAACCAGAACTTTTCGTTCCTAATTTAAAAACACAAACAGAAAAAATGGGACATAAATATCATCAAAACCACAAAAAAGGCCATACTCACTAGGTAGGTGGGTGGGTGAAAACCCGTTCCCATCAGGACGCAGACGGGTCAAAGAATGCTGCAGAAGGAGTGTGCATTAAATAGTGATAGCCCTTCCCACTAGTCTTGAGGGGAGTGGCGAACTAAGTGCTCAAAGGTGTGCGATAAATGTGTGTCAGTGTAGTGCTAGGGTGTGAATGTATGGTAAAAAATAAATATGTATGAATGAAAGTGTCAGAACTGTGTAATAATGTAATAAAAATAAATAAATAAATAAATAAATGTGATGAATAGGGGTCAGTGCTGTGAACAGTACATGGGGTGTCAGTACTATGTGTAATACGTGGAGGGATAATGTGCTGGTCGTCAGGCATGGCGTATCTTGCCGAATAACAGCCTATTTGTAACGCCGCTAGTGTTAGCTAAAGCGGGCTGCTCTGCATTCCAAACCAAACGCCAGCACATCATGCCCTCCCAGCATATAAGACCCGGCTGCGTCCTGAAAAAAAGTGTAGTATACGTAGTAAGAAATATCCATGAAACATGGGGTATTAGTTGTTATTTTGGCCAAAATACGCAAAGCTCGCAACCCAAAGTCAAGGGTCCCCAGTGCCTTGCGAGTCCCTAACCAGAACTTTTCGTTCCTAATTTAAAAACACAAACAGAAAAAATGGGACATAAATATCATCAAAACCACAAAAAAGGCCATACTCACTAGGTAGGTGGGTGGGTGAAAACCCGTTCCCATCAGGACGCAGACGGGTCAAAGAATGCTGCAGAAGGAGTGTGCATTAAATAGTGATAGCCCTTCCCACTAGTCTTGAGGGGAGTGGCGAACTAAGTGCTCAAAGGTGTGCGATAAATGTGTGTCAGTGTAGTGCTAGGGTGTGAATGTATGGTAAAAAATAAATATGTATGAATGAAAGTGTCAGAACTGTGTAATAATGTAATAAAAATAAATAAATAAATAAATAAATGTGATGAATAGGGGTCAGTGCTGTGAACAGTACATGGGGTGTCAGTACTATGTGTAATACGTGGAGGGATAATGTGCTGGTCGTCAGGCATGGCGTATCTTGCCGAATAACAGCCTATTTGTAACGCCGCTAGTGTTAGCTAAAGCGGGCTGCTCTGCATTCCAAACCAAACGCCAGCACATCATGCCCTCCCAGCATATAAGACCCGGCTGCGTCCTGAAAAAAAGTGTAGTATACGTAGTAAGAAATATCCATGAAACATGGGGTATTAGTTGTTATTTTGGCCAAAATACGCAAAGCTCGCAACCCAACGTCAAGGGTCCCCAGTGCCTTGCGAGTCCCTAACCAGAACTTTTCGTTCCTAATTTAAAAACACAAACAGAAAAAATGGGACATAAATATCATCAAAACCACAAAAAAGGCCATACTCACTAGGTAGGTGGGTGGGTGAAAACCCGTTCCCATCAGGACGCAGACGGGTCAAAGAATGCTGCAGAAGGAGTGTGCATTAAATAGTGATAGCCCTTCCCACTAGTCTTGAGGGGAGTGGCGAACTAAGTGCTCAAAGGTGTGCGATAAATGTGTGTCAGTGTAGTGCTAGGGTGTGAATGTATGGTAAAAAATAAATATGTATGAATGAAAGTGTCAGAACTGTGTAATAATGTAATAAAAATAAATAAATAAATAAATAAATGTGATGAATAGGGGTCAGTGCTGTGAACAGTACATGGGGTGTCAGTACTATGTGTAATACGTGGAGGGATAATGTGCTGGTCGTCAGGCATGGCGTATCTTGCCGAATAACAGCCTATTTGTAACGCCGCTAGTGTTAGCTAAAGCGGGCTGCTCTGCATTCCAAACCAAACGCCAGCACATCATGCCCTCCCAGCATATAAGACCCGGCTGCGTCCTGAAAAAAAGTGTAGTATACGTAGTAAGAAATATCCATGAAACATGGGGTATTAGTTGTTATTTTGGCCAAAATACGCAAAGCTCGCAACCCAACGTCAAGGGTCCCCAGTGCCTTGCGAGTCCCTAACCAGAACTTTTCGTTCCTAATTTAAAAACACAAACAGAAAAAATGGGACATAAATATCATCAAAACCACAAAAAAGGCCATACTCACTAGGTAGGTGGGTGGGTGAAAACCCGTTCCCATCAGGACGCAGACGGGTCAAAGAATGCTGCAGAAGGAGTGTGCATTAAATAGTGATAGCCCTTCCCACTAGTCTTGAGGGGAGTGGCGAACTAAGTGCTCAAAGGTGTGCGATAAATGTGTGTCAGATAGTGTAAACAGGCAGTGTGAGTCATGGGAGTTTTAAAACTCTGCAGCTAATCATCGTATAGAACAGGGGTCTCAAACTCGGCCGGGTAAGTGGGCCACATATAGAAAAAATGGGAAGTTGACGGGCCACATTACTTTCAAATTTGAAACGATACAAAATTATTGTTAATCAATTCGTTATTTGAACTACTATAACACTACATTACTATAATAATAATAATAATAATACTACATTACTATAATAATACTGCTAGGTTTAAAATTTGAGATATTTCTCCACGTGCTTATTTCAACAATCCAGTTTTCCAGTTTAGGTGTCGCTAAATGCAGTCCGGCAGCTCAGTTGGCAGTGTTTGGCAGACACACATGTCAAGATTGGGCAGCCCCTTTTTAGATAGTGCCACAGTGCCCTCTGTGGATGCTGCCACAGTGCCCTCTGTGGATGCTGCCACAGTGTCCTCTGTAGATGCTGCCACAGTGCCCTCTGTAGATGCTGCCAGAGTGCCCTCTGTAGATGCTGCCACAATGCACTCTGTAGATGCTGCCACAGTGCCCTCTGTAGATAATGCCACAGTGCCCTCTGTAGATAATGCCACAGTGCCCTCTGTAGATAATGCCACAGTGCCGTCTGTAGATAATGCCACAGTGCCCTCTGTAGATAATGCCACAGACAGTACCCTCTGTAGATGCCACAGTGCCCTCTGTAGATGCCACAGTGCCCTCTGTAGATAATGCCACAGTGCCCTCTTTAGATAATGCAACAGTGCCCTCTGTAGATAATGCCACAGTGCCCTCTGTAGATAAGGCAACCGTGCCCTCCGTAGATAATGCAACACACCCCTAGATAATGCCACAGTGTCCTCTGTAGATGTTGCCACAGTGCCCTCTGTAGATGCTGCCATAGTGCCCTCTGTAGATGCTGCTACAGTGCCCTCTGTAGATGCTGCCACAGTGCCCTCTGTAGATGTTGCCACAGTGCCCTCTGTAGATGCTGCCACAGTGAACTCTTTAGATGCTGCCACAGTGAACTCTTTAGATGCTGCCACAGTGCCCTCCGCAGATGCTGCCACAGTGCCCTCCGCAGATGCTGCCACAGTGCCCTCCGCAGATGCTGCCACAGTGCCCTCCACAGATGCTGCCACAGTGCCCTCTGCAGATTCTGCCACAGTGCCCTCTGCAGATGCTGCCACAGTGCCCTCTGCAGATGCTGCCTCTGCAGATAATGCCACACACACCCCAAGTAGATCGCTCCATTGGGGCTCCCTCTAGGAGTGGAGTCCACAACCAGAGCGTTGCTGACGCTTTGGCTGGGGATTCCTCTACTGTTGGAGCCCCTGACATCACTGTTCATACACAGTGACGTCAGGGGATCCTCCTGGACCAGAATGTGATATCAGGGGCAACCCCACATCCGGAGTCCCGGAGTAGAGCACTAGTATAGGCTCTGCCCTGGAACTCTGGGGAAGCCATTAACATCAGTGTCCATATATGGACAGTGATGTCAGGGGCTCGCCCAGAGCTGGTGTCCCGGAGCAGAGCCACTTCTAGCACTCTGCCTGGGATTCCAGCTCTGCTCCTGACATCACTGTCCATATATGGACATGGATCTCAGGGGCAACCCCAGAGCTGGAGTCCCGAGCAGAGCGCTAGTAGGATCTTCCTGGGACTCCAGCTATGCTCCTGACATCATTGGGACTTCTGCTTTGGGGAAGCCCCTGAAATCACTGTTGATGTATGGACAGCGATGTCAGAGGCTTCCCCAGAGTCCCAGAGCAGAGTCTATACTAGCGCTCTGCCCGGGACTCCAGCTCTGGGGAAGCCCCAGACATCGCTGTCCATATGTGGACAGCGATGTCAGAAGATTCCACAGAGTCGCGGAGGAGAGCCTATACTAGCGCTCTGCCTGGGACTCCGCTCTAGGGAAGACCCTGACAACACTGTCCATATATGGACAGTGATGTCAGGGAATTCCACAGAGTCCCGGAGCAGAGCCTATACTAGCGCTCTGCCCGGGACTATGGCTCTGGTGAAGCCCCAGATATCGTGTGTCCATATATGGACAGCGATGTCAGGGAATTCCACAGAGTCCCGGAGCAAAGCCGATACTAGCGCTCTGCCCAGGACTCCACTCTGGGGAAGACCCTGACACACTGTCTGTCCATATATGGACAGCGATGTCAGGGAATTCCACAGAGTCCCGGAGCAGAGCCTATACTAGCGCTCTGCCCGGGACTCCGCTCTGGGGAAGCCCCAGACATCGCTGTCCATATGTGGACAGCGATGTCAGGGAGTTCCAGAGTCCCGGAGCAGAGTCTGTACTAGCGGCTCTGTGTGCCGCGGGTCGCATGTGACAGCCCCAGGGGCCGTGTGCTTGGGACCCCTGGTATAGACTCATCTATTATATCACTTCAGTCCTGGTCCTTTAGATAAGGCAGACATGATCTCTTCAGCAGCACTATATACATAGAAAACATACAGAGGAACAAGGAGGGCAGAGCTGCCAGGAGGGAAGGGGTCTGCAGATGCTGCCACAGTGCCCTCTGCAGATGCTGCCACAGTGGAGGGAAGGGGTCTCAGAGCTGCCAGGAGGGATGTGATTGGTGATGATGTAACCCTGTATTTCACGAGAAGTCAGCCACACATAAGAAACTGACCTCCTGTCTTCACATGAGAGCATAGTCTATATTTGTGGTCAGACTGAGATGACAAGACACTGCTGCCCATAATGAAAGGGTTCAAAATACATGGGAAGTAACAAATGAGACTGCTAGATTATTGCTGATAAGTTAACATGATATAAGCAAAAACAAAATTGCTGGAGTGCTTCTTTAACTGTAAAAATCCACTAGTCGAAGTGTAGAAGTGCGAGTATCAAAGCATGGATGTTGTGATGTGTTTGTGCTACACTTCAAAAGACTGAAACAGGATCAAAGTAGATTGGCTTACAGATGTAATCAATGGCAGACAGTAAAATGTTATCTTTCATAAGCTCATATTTGCATGTGGCATTTGGGCTCTGCCGCTACAGGGAATTACCACACAGGCCTGATAATGGACTGTAAGGAATTGGATTTTATGAAATCCCTTTCACACACTGTGATTAACTATAGGGCAGTTTTCTGGGCATGCCTTGATTTTTCAAAACAACAGTATGTCCTATTGGTCACAGTTTTGATACGGATTTCGTACTAAAGGGTTTAATCTGACACTTTTCACAACAACATTTTGTCTTCTCAGCGAGCCCATTGATTCCATTGGTTGACTTGGTTTATCTGGACTGTATGCAATATTTATCTACACACTGTATAAAAGCATTTTCCTGGATACTATGGGTCACTGTATATCTTGCTGTTGTGGGGCTGTTTATTTGGATGCAATATAGCAGTATTTATCTTATGGTACTGTTTCGGATCACCAATCTCAAAAGGAACAATGCCCAGGTCCCTGCTCACTAGCTAGACATAATAATAATCTTTATTTATACAGCGCCTTATAATCCGCAGCACTTTACAATTCAGAGGGAACATGCACAAACAAAATCAGACATTACATAGTGATAAAACTGATTAATAAATCAAACAAGAGGAGTGAGGATCCTGCTCGCAAGAGCTTACAATCTATGACATGCTTAGTGGAAGCATTGTCCATAAGTTTCATACCCTTTTATTATTATTTTTTAAAATCATGGTTATCTTTATAGTTTCGTTATAGTTATATTGCTTTAAAGTATTCTGTGCTTGACATCAATGGGTGTTTAGGGAGAATTAATACACCAAGTACGTGGCAACAAGGGTCAATAAGCAGAAACCTAAAAACATGAAGAAAATATTTATGACTGCGGTAATGGTCTTGCACCCCAGTTTGTGACTCATTTTCTGATGGCGTCTTGTAGACATAACAATGCATTTGACTTGGATTTCAGCTAAAGCATGTTTTATTTCCTTTTGATTTTATTTATAGATTATACAAAGCGAACAGTTGTAAAATCAATATCTGTTTTCACAGAGTCTTCTCTGTCACTGGCTGGTTTGTCTCCTGAAAGTATAGTCATTTACTTGGGAAATGAGTCAGAAGAGAACGGTGTTTACTAAATCAATATTTTATTTCATCCTTGAGCTATTATTGCTTGTGTTTTGGATAATATAAGGTATTCTGTTTGTTACTTGTATTCATTTTATATTATGTAAAAGTGTTTACACCTGACACACCTCAATATATCTACACTAACACATTATTTCATATTATAGATCTAGATCCATTGAAACAATCACCAAAGTAAAATAATTATGACCAGACATGAAGTGTATACTTAAAATGATCCTTCAGACCGTACAACTAGAAGTAGAAAAATATATCTGTAAAACAATATAATTGGGATTGTGCATTAGTTATACAGCTATATTTATGTATACATACTGCATATATTTTTTGGAGAATAACAACTAATATAAAAAAACATAAAAGGTGTTTGACTGGTATTATTTATAATTACTAAGATGGCTAATAAATTATACAGAAGTTGAGCGCCTGTTTGTAAATGTATATGACCTGAAAGGGACACAACATCCTTAAGGTGAAGTGAGCAGTACAATTATCTCCAACCGCTCTGCAGCAAATAAACTCAACACTGTCATTACAATGAGGGAGCAGACAACACTGGCTGCAGCTTTGCTTCCTCATCACAACCCTAAACACTGACATAAAGTGCTAGGTGCTGTGAATATCACTCTTTTCTGCAGAGATAGGGCGAGAGGTTGATTAGGGTAACTTAATAGTCAGTAGTACATCAGGTTCCAAATTATTATGCAAATGTTATTTTTCGCTGATTTTCCTAAATAGTCGATGCAAATGACAGTCAGTATAATCTTCAAGCCATCAACCGTTGGAGTATAATGCAAATTTTATTGAACAAATCTCCTAATGATAACAGATTTTTTTTTTAGAAGTAAAAAACTCAAAATGCACTGCTTCAAATTATTATGCACAACAGAGATCAAAACATTTTAAAGGTTGTAAAGAGAACTAAAATGGTAATTTGTTGAATTTGCAGCATCAGGAGGTCATATTTACAGAAATCAAAAGCTCTTTCAATCAAAAAAAACTTAACAGGCCAAGTTACATGTTAACATAGGACCCCTTCTTTGATATCACCTTCACAATTCTTGCATCCATTGAATTTGTAAGTATTTGGACTGTTTCTGCTTGAATATCTTTGCAGGATGTCAGAATAACCTCCCAGAGCTTCTGTTTTGATGTGAACTGCCTCCCACCCTCAAAGATATTTTGCTTGAGGATGCTCCAAAGGTTCTCAATAGGGTTGAGGTCAGGGGAACATGGGAGCCACACCATGAGTTTCTCTCCTTTTATGCCCATAGCAGCCAATGACACAGAGGTATTCTTTGCAGCATGAGATGGTGCATTGTCATGCATGAAGATAATTTTGCTACAGAAGGCACGGTTCTTCTTTTTGTACCACGGAAGAAAGTGGTCAGTCATAAACTCTACGTACTTTGCAGAGGTCATTTTCACACCGTCAGGGACCCTAAAGGAGCCTACCAGCTCTCTCCCCATGATTCCAGCCCAAAACATGACTCCGCCACTTGCTTGCTAACGTCGCAGCCTTGTTGGGATATGGTGGCCATTCAGCAACCATCCACTAATCCATCCATCTGGACCGTCCAGGGTTTCACGGAACTCATCAGTACACAACACGGTTTGAAAATTAGTCTTCATGTATTTCTGAGTCCACTGCAACCGTTTCTGCTTGTGAGCATTGTTTAGGGGTTGCCGAATAATAGCTTTATGCACTCTTGTAAACCTCTGGAGGATCCTACACCTTGAGGTTCGCGGGACTCCACAGGCAGCAGCGGCTTCAAATACCTGTTTGCTGCTTTGCAATGGCATTTTAGCAGCTGCTCTCCTAATCCTATTAATTTATCTTGCAGAAACCTTCCTCATTATGCCTTTATTCGAATGAACCCGCCTGTGCTCTGAATCAGCCACAAATCTTTTCACAGTATGATGATCACGCCTAAGTTTTCTTGAAATATCCAATGTTTTCATACCTTGTCCAAGGTATTGCACTATTTCACACTTTTCGGCAGAGATAATTTTTCTTTCCCATATTGCTTGAAACCTGTGGCCTGCTTAATAATGTAGAACATCCTTCTTAAGTAGTTTTCGTTTGATTGGGCACACCTGGCAAAGTATTTATCACAGGTGTCTGAGATTGATTACAATGATCCAAAGAGCCCTAAGACACAATACCATCCATGAGTTTAATTGAAAAACGAATAATTAAATGTTTATGACACTTAAATCCAATGTGCATAATAATTTGGAACACGGTGTAGAGGTCGCCTTGTCGTGGCAGGTGGGCAAACACTTTTTGATCAAAATATGCACTAAGAACCTCCTTTTTGTAAGTAGATTTAGCATGTAATGCATATTTATTTATATTTAACGGTTTAGGTTACATTAGTGTTCGCAGTGTGCTGTCGCCATGTAATTTGTGAAAAAGTTATTATTTTTCTAAAATTCTTTTTTCTATGAATTAACATTCAATTAATTATAAATAAATAAATATGTTTACATTTCTATTCCAAAGAGTACATGTAATGTTTCTGGAATCCCTTTTGTTTTTTTTGTTTTGACATATTCTACTCTTTCCTGAAACGGCACTGTGCAACATAGTTATTGCATTTTTGGGGATTTTTATTGGATATAATCAAAACCCTTTTCTAGTTTGTTAGTTATGTATGCAAGGCCTTGATTTTTAAGTGTATAATGTAATGGCATGTAATTTTGGTGTCTCACTGCAGGTCCAAGCAAGCCAATCTTATGTGGTGATAAGGATTACCTTATGAGGATGGGTGAGGGTAGGGGTACACAAAAGTCCATAAGGTGTACCTTCATTGGATACAAATTTGTCATTAACCGTTGCATGCATTTTATATAAATTTCCATTTTGCTGGATGCAGTAGTTTGAACGTATGTGATCCTGTCTAATGGGCCCTCTAAGCCTGCTACATAGTAGGCTTAAAGGGGTTGTGCAGTCCCTAAACATTGATGGCCTATCATCAGGATAGGCCATCAATAGCTGATGTGTCGGGATCCGTCTCCCGGGACCCGCCAATCAGCTGTTTTGAAGGGGCCGCAGCACTCTTACGAGAGCTGCTTCCCTTCATTTCACTACTCGCTCACACTGTGAATCGCCGACACCGATTCACAATTTGACCGGAATGAAGTGACCGGAATGAAGGGAAGCAGCTCTCGTACGAGTGCTGTGGCCCCTTCAAAACAGCTGATTGGCAGGTCCAGGGAGCCAGTCATGGCTACTAATCTTACCTTCCTCTTCAGCCGCTGTGGTAGTTCTGTCCTCTCGATGTTGTGCGCGGCGCATAGCGCTGTGACGCCATGCGCTGCGCACAGTGCTTGACGTCAGGACCTCCGCTGCGATCCGGAACCAGGAAGGTAAGTACAGCCTGTTACTATAGTAACAGGGGCCCGCGGCCGGAGTTACTATAGTAACTTTTTATTGATGTGGTGCGGGGGGCTCAATTGCGACCACTGCGACCCCTATAGCTACGCCAGTGGGTATGATGCAAGTAGACAAATAATATTATAATATGAAAGTGCGCCATTGGAAGTCAAAGAAATATTGATATCATGAAAATTATAGTTAAAAATGATAAACCATGCCCATAGTTCCTTGTAGGGTTCGCTTGTAGGGTTGAGATATAAGTTTGAAATAGTGGTTTCCTGTATTCATCTTGGAGAAAACAGTCTTGGCTCTATAGAGATATTTTTTGGTGCAGTTATTCTAGTCACAGTGGATTTAGATAATGAAGGCTTAGGGGGCTTTGTAGGGCTAGACTATGGAGGTTTTTGTAACTTTATGTTACTTAGGGTTGGGATGTTTGGTCTTTTTTGGTATCCTCATACTATTAATGCTTTCACATTGTGACTACAATAGTTGATTGCTGGTGCACAGGATTTGCAGGTTTGCTTTGCTAGAGGGGCAAGTGGGTAATGGTGAATTTTTAACGTATATAAGTGGGCGGTTGAGATGGTAGTTTGTGCAGATCTCATGTAAGACGCAGCCGCAATTGGTTTGGCCCCAGAGTTCTTTCTAAAATTATTTCATAACATTTTGTCAGGTTTATCCAAGTATTTTGGATTTATAACCTGTAAGTTTATTGGTTTCTTTGTTACCAGTCGAAAATAAAATAGTCTAAAGGACCATTTAAACAGGCCAATAATTGGGAAGGAGCATTCCTAAGAATGCTTGTTCGGCCGATTGTTTCCCCGTGTGAACAGGGCAGCAAACACTCATGCGATTACTGATCACATAGTTTATGCAAGCTATAAAATAATTGTTGTCTTCCCGTGTAAACAGGGGTATGCTGCCGACAATTATGCAAACCGATGGGGACGAAACTATTGTATTAACGATGGTATTAATGATGGTAATCATTGGCCCGTGTAAAAGAGCCAGTTAATGAGCGCCAATCGACCTGCTATATTGTTGATCAGTGTTTGTTATAGGCAAAAATCTGTCCATGTAATCCCACCATGACACTAGAAACAGTTACAATTGAGTTTACGGGACTCCAGAGAGTAAATCAATGCCTATTGCATAATGGACATTTCATTAGAGAATCTTATTTCAGCTCAATATCTGAATTAAGTATTTCACGCTACCTCTGAATTTTGCTGGAGGAAACACTTGCTTCCTTTGACTTTTTTTTACAATGCCAGAAGAGATAAAGACAAGTTTGGATCTCTATGTAACTTGCCCTATTAATTTACTCTCCATCTTCCAGTCAGGTGTTTGCTTCTTTCTTTTATTTCAATACTTGGCTCATTGAGAAGACCTCCCACTGTAACTGGGAACACTTGTCTCTCAGCCTTTCATACATGATTATAATTTTCTTATCAAAGTACAATTACTTTCTAACAATTTATACAATTTGTGGGCTTTCATAGATAACACCTCCACAGTAGTCTTCATCTTTATTGTAGCCAGCAGATAAATTGTTTTCCATCTGTTTTTAACATATATTTCTGCCTAATAGTTTTCACATGTAAATTTAAAGAAGCAAATGTAAATGTAAAGGCACACTAAACTTGAAAATGAATGACTCAATGCTAATATTTTTACAAGCTCCTGAAACAAAGGGTGTAATCTATCTTAGAAAAGTCGCAAATACTACAAAAAGTCACAATGTGCGCAAAAAAAATAATAAATTGTGACTTTTTGATGCATTTACAATGCTCACGTCACTTTTCATATAAGTGGGTGGAGCTTAGTAGAAAGGGCAGTGCCACCCCGACCCAGCAAATTTACTAGCGACAAAGGTCCTTCACCTCCTGGTTCTCCCCATTTTTAGCATGAGATTTTAAGGAACACTCCAGGCAACACTAATACACTGTGTTATGCATAGTGCATAGCCTGAGAGGGCATTGCATGACACATGTATTCAAAGAACACCAAAGGTAGAAGTCATGCAATGACTCCTTAGGCCTTGTACTAGAACTGTTCCATAAAAAAGGAGTAGGGCTTACCATAAGAAACAGAGTTTATGGACAGAGGAGAGGTTTATGCTGCAGTTTGCTGACTTCAATCCAGAGAAATAGCAACTTAGTCTCATCTCTTCTCAAAACATATTGTACATGTGCTTTAACCCTTTACCTACCAAGGGCTATCTCATACCTTCTGGCAGGGAAGGACTTCAGTAGCCAAGATTTTATCTGATACATCCCTGCTACAAGCGGTTCTAGTGTGGTATTACCGTAAGGGGCAAAGTTTATCTGCAGTGGGGATGTTTATACTGTAGTTTGCTGACTTCCATCAAGCTTTTCCCAAAACCTTTTCTACACATGCTTTAAGCATTGAAGGGGTGAAAGGATGGATGGGGAGACAAAATTAAATTCTCAATTTTCAAACTTATTTTTTTTGATCCTTTACCCTTTGTTTTTTTTTACCCTGAACTTCCTAGAATCCTGGAGTAAAAATAGTATGATATCACCAGAGGTGTATCTAGGTTCTCCAGCACCCAGGGCAAAGATTCAGTTTGCCCCCCCTGAACATCTCCTTCCATGTTTGAATCCTCTACCAATCAATGAGACGTATTTTTTTTCCATCTTTTTTTTTAATGTAACTCAAGCATAAAACATTTTGTACATTTTACAAGCAATATAGTTATATAAGGGAGTTAACATAACATTAAATTAAAAGAAAATAAATAAAGAGGTCGGTGTGCCTGACTAAAACAGATTGTATAACTGAGGCTAATGGGACTATATGGTGACATAATGAACAGCCTCCTCTTGTAGATAGTGCCACACACCACCATTGTAGATAGTGTCACACACAGCCCCCTGTAGATAGTGCCACACACACCCCCTGTAGTTAGTGCCACACACCTCCCCCAGTAGATAGTACCACACAGCCTCCCTGTAGATAGTGCCACACAGCCCCCCTGTACATAGTACCAAACAGCCCCCTGTAGAAGGTGGAATGAAAAGAGAAAAAACACGGCGCCACCTTGTGCAGATCAGTTGGTAAAGGTGAGACAATAGAGCAAGAAATATGCTCACCTGGATACGAAGTTTTTAGGGCATGTATAATAGAAACCACAGTGCTGCTGCCAGATCCGAGTCGGTAACCAGAAGGGACCGCTTAGGTAGAGAGAATTGTAGGAGAAAAATGGATCTTTCCAGGGGCGCTGCAGTGTGGTAGAAATGATAGGAACGAAATCCAGAGGTAATGAAAATAAGTTCAATTTATTTGGGTGAGTGGCTACGCGTTTCAACGATGAACAATCGTCTTCCTCAGGCCTGTAGAAGGTGGGGGATTCTGCTCCAGGAAGAGTCCCTGACGTCACTGTCCATAATGAATAGTGACGCGAGGGGCTTCCCCAGGACGTGAATCACTGGCTAGGGCATCGGCAATGCTCTGGCCAGGGATTTTGCTCCTGGAGGAAGCCCCTGCTGTCACTGTCCATATATGGATTATGATGCCAGGGGCTCCTCCAGGTGCGGAATCCCTGGCCAGAGCGATGCCGACGCTCTGGCTGGTGACACTGCTCCTGGAGGAATCTCTGACGTCACTTTGAATATATGGACAGTGACGTCAGGGGCTTGCCGATGCTTTGGCTGGGGATTCCGGCATTTCAAAGCCCTTAATGTCATTATCCATATATGGACAGTGACGTCAAGGGCTTCCCCAGCTCAGCGCATAAAGTAGCGCTGTGCTCAGGATATCATTTTGTAAGGGCCAGGATCAGTTTTTAACTGATCCATTGAGTGCTATGGGGGCCATCTGTTTAATCTTCTTGATGTCAAACATTTTGCAAATCTACGAATAGATATACTGAAAATATAACTTCTACTGTATAAAGAATATAAGGTCAGTGGCGGATTAAGTAGACCATAGGCAACGGGCTGTTCCCCCAAGCTTGGGCCCCCCTCTCCACCAACGCCCTGCCACGTCGTGTCTATATTAAACACCACATTTCTGTGCGAGCAATAATAAATGAGTACTACGATTCACTTGTCAAAGAGCTTTGTCCCTACATATTGAAAGTGTCTAACCATCGCTGACCATATCACACTGTGTAGGGACACATCATCTTGACAATGGCAATGGTAAAATACATTTGTCTATTAGTCCTGGGTATACAAAGACTTTTTATAGAATACAAGGATTTCCTATAACAGACATGTCAGGAGAGGAGAGAGATCCTCTATAAATCCCGTGACTCACAAGTGATGTCTTCCCTGATGGGAGTCGTTCTCTTTTCTTCTCTTCTTCATCGGACACAAGCCGTTATGGCAACTTCTCCTGATGACTGAAGTTTCCTGATGAGAAATCTTTGCCCCTCGATTCTGCAGCCATTTTCAGCGTTTATAGTAACACAAAAATTCGGAAACGAAACACCCTAAATAGTTTTATACCCCAGACCATACCCCTAAGCAAATTGAGACGTCAGGCCCATATATTAACTCAGACCAATAAATTCAGTCCCCAAGGGGCAACTAAACTTTTTAAAAACTTTTGGCGTGTCACAGTGATATGTCAGAAGTTTTGATTGGTGGGGTTTTGAGCACTGAGACCCCCATCAACCGCTAAAACAAGGTGGCCGAGCACTGTTCCACTTAATTTGTGATCATCTTTCCTCGGAGCGGTGTACAGAATCAAAGGCTTTCTATTATGCCCATACACCTCTTGCTCGGCTATCAGAGGAAAGACAATCAGAAACAAAGTGGAACAGCACTCACCTGAGTGCATCTGCCACTTTGTTTTCGCGATCGGTGGGGTCTCAGTGCTCATATCCCCACCAATGTGAACTTTTGACATACCACTATGACATGTATTTTTTTTTTTAAAGTTTAGTTACCCTTTTAGCAGTCAGACACCCCTCCCTTTGCAGTAAAATAACTCCTGAGGGCCAGAGCGTCTGACTGACTGCTGAGTGCTCCATGGGAGGGTCTGAGCATCCAACTCTTATGGGTCTGGGGGTAAGGAGTTATCCCCCCCATAGAGCCTTCAGCAGTTAGTCAGACCCCTTCATAAAGTATAATAATTACTGAGGGCTCTATGGGGGGGATTATTGTAAAGGATTTGCCAGACACACCTTCTGTGTCAACGCCCGGGGGCAATCAGTCTGCACCTGCTCCTATGTCTGTGAGACTGACTCCATCTTCCACCACTCAGGATGGCAGGCTTAGGAGTGGGAGAGCCTATCACAGCCTGGCCAGACGGAGCTAGTTCCCGCCCACTGTCTATTTATACCTGCCTTTCCTGTTCCTCCTTTGCCTGTGATTCTTCTATGCTTGTTTCCTGGCTTGCTGTTGCTGCTGGTACTACTCATCCTCTGCTTGTTATTGACCTTGGCTTTCTGACCACTCTCCTGCTCAGCGTTTTGTTCCTCGCTCTCTCCTGGTTTGACTCGGCTCGTTCACTACTCTTGTTGCTCACGGTGTCTCCGTGGGCAGCTGCCCCGTTTCCCTAGCTTCTGTGTACCCTTGTCTGTTTTGTCTGTCTTGCACTTACTGAGCGTAGGGACCGTCGCCCAGTTGTACCCCGTCGCTTAGGACGGGTCGTTGCAAGTAGGCAGGGACTGAGTGGCGGGTAGATTAGGGCTCACCTGTATGTCTCCCTACCCTGTCATTACATAATCACAGGCCCATATACCTAGTCTACCCTGGTCCCTGACACTTCTATGGGCCCCCTTGAGACCCTGGCTCAGCAGATGCAGGGCCTCTCCCTACAGGTCCAGGCCCTGGCTCAGAGGGACAATCTGCGTGATGCTTCCCTGGTAGTGCCCCCCACCTCACCTCTTGAACCCCACCTCAAGTTGCCTGACCAGTTCTCAGGGGACCGGAAGCCTTTTTTCTCCTTTCGGGAGAGTTGTAGGCTCTATTTTCGCTTAAAGCCCCACTCCTCAGGTTCTGAGAGCCAGCGGGTGGGTATAATTATGTCCCGGCTCCAGGACGGGCCCCAAGAATGGGCCTTCTCCTTGGCTCCTGACGCCCCTGAACTTTCCACCGTTGATATTTTCTTTTCTGCTCTTGGGCTCATTTATGACGAGACTGACAAGACTGCCTTTGCCGAGAGTCAGCTGGTGACCATACGTCAGGGTAAGAGACCTGTAGAGGAGTATTGTTCTGACTTTAGAAAGTGGTGTGTAGCTTCTCGGTGGAATGACCCTGCCTTGAGGTGCCAGTTTAGATTGGGTCTGTTGAACGCCCTGAGAGACCTGCTAGTTAGCTATCCCTCTGCTGACTCCCTAGATCAGGTTATGGTTTTAGCGGAACGACTTGACCGACGTCTCAGGGAACGATGACTTGAACATTTTTGTGCTTTCTCCTCTGACTCCCCCATGATGGCTCCCGAGGTTCCGTTACTTCATTCTTCCACGGAAAACTCGGATGAACCTATGCAACTCGGGGCCTCCGTGTCCCCCCAACAACGTAGAGAGTTCCGCAGGAAGAATGGTCTCTGCTTCTACTGTGGGGATGACAAGCATCAAGTGAACAACTGTCCTTGGCGTAAGAATAAGCAGCCGGAAGAACTTCCGCGCCTAAGTGATCATCGGGGAGGTAACTTGGGCGCACAGGTATTTCCCATAAAGATGAAACCTAATAAAATCTTGCTTCCCTTTCAGGTCTCTTTTGGTGCTAGGTCTGCTACCGGCAGTGCCTTCGTGGATTCAGGGTCTTCTGCTAATATTATGTCTGTGGAATTTGCTATGTCTCTAGCTATGCCATTGATTGATTTGCCTAAACCTGTCCCGGTAGTGGGTATCGACTCCACTCCTCTTGCTAATGGTTATTTTACACAGCATACCCCTGTTTTTGAACTCCTTGTTGGCTCCATGCATTCGGAGCAGTGCTTTGTACTGGTGATGAAGGGATTATCGTCCGATTTGGTTTTAGGCCTTCCCTGCTTGCAGTTGCATAGTCCCACGTTTAACTGGAATACTGGGGATCTTACCAAATGGGGTAATGAATGCATGACGTCATGTTTTTCTGTTAATTCTATTTTTCTCCCTGAGGAGGTGAACACTCTATCTGAGTTTGTTCAGGACATCGCTGATGTTTTCTCTAAAGAGGCCTCGGAAGTGTTACCTCCTCATAGAGAATACGATTGCGCAATCGATTTGGTACCAGGAGCTAAGCTCCCTAAGGGTAGGATATTCAATCTCTCTTGTCCCGAACGTGAAGCCATGAGGGAGTATATCCAGGAATGCCTGGCCAAGGGTTACATTTGCCCCTCTACTTCTCCGGTAGGTGCTGGCTTCTTCTTCGTAGGGAAGAAGGATGGTGGTCTTAGGCCGTGCATCGACTACCAGAACCTGAATAAGGTCACTGTAAGGAACCAGTACCCCCTTCCTTTGATTCCTGATCTCTTCAATCAGGTTCAGGGGGCCCAATGGTTCTCTAAGTTTGATCTACGGGGGGCTTATAACCTTATCCGCATCAAAGAGGGGGATGAGTGGAAGACTGCGTTTAACACGCCCGAAGGTCATTTCGAATACCTCGTCATGCCCTTTGGGTTGTGTAATGCTCCCGCGGTCTTCCAGAATTTCATAAATGAGATTTTAAGAGACTATCTGGGGGTATTTCTTGTAGTGTACTTTGATGACATACTTGTGTTTTCCAATGACTGGTCCTCCCACATTGAGCATGTCAGGAAGGTGCTCCAGGTCCTTCGGGAAAACAAACTGTTTGCTAAGACCGAAAAATGTGTGTTTGGGGTGCAAGAGATATCATTTTTGGGTCAAATCCTCACTCCTTATGAATTCCGCATGGACCCCGCCAAGGTCCAGGCTGTGGCGGAATGGGTCCAACCTGCCTCCCTGAAGGCGTTACAGTGCTTCCTGGGATTCGCTAATTATTACAGGAGATTTATTGCTAACTTCTCGGTCATCGCTAAGCCTCTTACGGATCTCACTCGCAAAGGTGCTGATCTCCTCCACTGGCCTCCTGAGGCTGTCCAGGCGTTTGAGGTCCTTAAGAAGTGCTTTATCTCGGCCCCTGTGCTGGTTCAGCCCAACCAAATGGAGCCATTCATCGTGGAGGTTGACGCCTCCGAGGTGGGAGTGGGTGCTGTCTTGTCCCAGGGTACCAGGTCCCTCACCCATCTCCGTCCCTGTGCCTACTTCTCCAGGAAGTTTTCGCCCACTGAGAGTAACTATGATATTGGCAACCGCAAACTCTTAGCCATTAAATGGGCATTTGAAGAGTGGCTCCACTTCTTGGAGGGGGCTAGGCACCAGGTAACGGTCCTTACCGACCACAAGAATCTGGTTTTCTTAGAATCTGCCCGGAGGCTAAACCCGAGACAAGCTCGATGGGCGTTATTTTTTACCAGATTCAACTTTTTGGTAACCTATAGGGCTGGGTCTAAAAATATTAAGGCTGACGCACTGTCGCGTAGCTTCATGACCAGCCCTCCTTCGGAGGAGGATCCTGCTTGTGTTTTGCCTCCAGGTATAATCATTTCCTCTATTGATTCTGATTTAGTCTCCGAAATTGCGGCTGATCAAGGTTCAGCTCCCGGGAACCTTCCTGAGAACAAGTTGTTTGTTCCCCTGCAATTCCGGCTAAGGGTACTCAGGGAGAATCATGACTCTGCTCTATCTGGCCATCCAGGCATCCTGGGTACCAAGCACCTCATTGCCAGAAACTACTGGTGGCCTGAGTTGCTTAAAGACGTTAAGGCCTACGTCGCCGCTTGTGAGGTTTGTGCTAGGTCCAAGACTCCCAGGTCCCGACCAGCGGGCTTACTATGTTCTTTGCCCATTCCCCACAGACCTTGGACCCATATCTCCATGGATTTTATCACCGATTTGCCTCCATCTCAAGGCAAGTCGGTGGTGTGGGTTGTAGTAGACCGCTTCAGTAAGATGTGCCACTTTGTGCCCCTCAAGAAACTACCCAATGCTAAGATGTTAGCTACCTTGTTTGTCAAACACATCTTGCGTCTCCATGGGGTTCCTGTCAATATTGTTTCTGACAGAGGGGTACAATTTGTTTCATTGTTTTGGAGAGCATTCTGTAAAAAGTTGGAGATTGATCTGTCCTTCTCCTCGGCTTTCCATCCTGAAACTAATGGCCAAACGGAGAGGACTAATCAGTCTCTAGAACAATATTTAAGGTGTTTTATCTCTGACTGTCAACATGATTGGGTCTCATTCATTCCCCTCGCCGAATTTTCCCTTAATAACCGGGTCAGTAACTCGTCAGGGGTCTCCCCATTTTTCTGTAATTTTGGGTTTAATCCACGGTTCTCCTCCGTTTCACCTGGTAGTTCCAACAATCCCGAGGTAGATGTTGTTCATCAGGAACTGTGCACAGTCTGGGCCCAGGTTCAGAAGAACCTAGAGGCGTCCCAGAGCATACAAAAGACTCAGGCAGATAGAAGACGTTCTGCTACCCCCTTGTTTGTGGTCGGGGATCTGGTGTGGCTATCTTCTAAAAATTTGCGCCTTAAAGTCCCATCTAAGAAGTTTGCTCCCCCGGTTTATAGGGCCGTACAAGGTCATTGAAGTCCTTAACCCTGTCTCCTTCCGACTGGAGTTGCCCCCGTCTTTTCGAGTGCACAACGTCTTTCATTCCTCCCTCCTTAAACGCTGCTCCCCGTCCTTGGCTCCCTCGAGGAAACCTCCGGTCCCTGTTCTCACCCCTGATGGGGTAGAATTCGAGGTGGCCAAGATTGTGGACAGCAGGATGGTCCAAGGCTCCCTCCAGTACCTGGTCCATTGGAGAGGATACGGGCCTGAGGAGAGGACTTCGATACCCGCCCGGGATGTTTACGCTGGGGTATTGCTCAGGAGGTTCCACCTTCGTTTCCCCAACAAACCAGGTCCACCTAGAAAGGGTCTGGTGACCCCTCATAAAAGGGGGGGGGGTACTGTAAAGGATTTGCCAGACACAGCTTCTGTGTCAACGCCCGTGGGCAATCAGTCTGCACCTGCTCCTATGTCTGTGAGACTGACTCCATCTTCCACCACTCAGGATGGCAGGCTTAGGAGTGGGAGAGCCTATCACAGCCTGGCCAGACGGAGCTAGTTCCCACCCACTGTCTATTTATACCTGCCTTTCCTGTTCCTCCTTTGCCTGTGATTCTTCTATGCTTGTTTCCTGGCTTGCTGCTGCTCATCCTCTGCTTGTTATTGACCTTGGCTTTCTGACCACTCTCCTGCTCAGCGTTTTGTACCTCGCTCTCTCCTGGTTTGACTCGGCTCGTTCACTACTCTTGTTGCTCACGGTGTCTCCGTGGGCAGCTGCCCCGTTTCCCTAGCTTCTGTGTACCCTTGTCTGTTTTGTCTGTCTTGCACTTACTGACCGTCGTCCAGTTGTACCCCGTCGCTTAGGACGGGTCGTTGCAAGTAGGCAGGGACTGAGTGGCGGGTAGATTAGGGCTCACCTGTCTGTCTCACTACCCTGTCATTACAATTATACTGCAAGGAGTGTTCTCAGCATCTGACTGACTGCAGAGGACTCTAGGGGTGGGACACTTTTTTTGAGTTGTACTTTGTTGTTTTTGTACATCACACACACACACACACACACACACACACACACACACACACACTATATACATTTCACACTCACACCACACACTATATATTCAAACCACACACTATATACAGACAAATTACACGCACACACTTACACTATATGCACTACACACACACACACACACACACACACACACACCACATTATAAAGAATTACATTTTACACATTATAAATACTATATAGATTTACATTATATAGATTATACACACACTATATACAATTCACTCACAACACACACTATATATTCAAACCACACACATTATAAACAGTATGTACACTATACACACACACACACACACACACACACTATATGCATTATACACACAATTACATTGTATACACTATTCTAACTTACAATATACACACTATAAACTCTATACACAGCAGACACTATGTAGACTTACACTATAAACACACCACACACTATAAAGACTTACATTATACAAACTATAAACACTATACACACACCACACACTATATACTCACACAATTACTATATACACACACTATACATTATGTACACTATACAAACATACTATATGGATTATACACACACACTTATACTATATAGACATACATTATACACATTATAAACTCTTTACACACAGCACACACTATCTAGACTTACACTATAAACATAGCACACAATATATAGACTTACATAATACACACTATACACACACAACACAATATATACACACACACTTAGAATATACACACACACTATACATTATGTACACTATACACACATACTATATGGATTACACACACACACACACACACACACACACACACACACACTTACACTATATACACTATATAGACATATCACTTATTGAGAAACTAGACATGGATTGCACATCCATTATATACTTTGATCTATCGCGGCTAGGCTAAATTTATAAACATGAACATGAACTTTGTTAACATTTTGATCAAATTGTATACAAACCCACTTGCCACTTCACGGCGACCTCTTTAAAGTGGGTCCCTACTCTATCAGTTGCAGCACCGCATGGCGGTCACCATCACTGCAGCGACGCTCCTGCAGAGGGAGCAACCTAGAGGCCCAAAAGCACCCATGCCAAGCCTCCTTTACTCTGGGCCACGCCCCCCCACAAGTGCAGCAACAGACACCACCCCACAGTAGCACAATATATGAACAGATGGAATAAGCTCACCTTACCATGCGCCACCAGTGGACAACTAAGAGCACAAGCAAGAGCAGAAACACTTATGAGGTCATTCCTAAATTAAAATCAGCTGGGCCAAATGTGTGGAGTGCTGCACTTGTGGGGGGACGTGGTCCAGAGCCAAGGAGGCTTGGCATGGCCTGATGGAATGGGTGCTTTTGGGCCTCTGGGTTGCTCCCTTTGCAGGAGCGTCGCTGCATTGATGGTGACCGCCATGCGGTGCTGCAACCGCTAGAGTAGGGACCCACTTTAAAGAGGTCGCCATGAAGTGGCAAGTGGACTTATACAATTTGATCAAAATGTTAACAAAGAACCTCATGTTCATGTTTATAAATTTTGTCTAGACGCGATAAATCAAAGTATATAGTGGATGTGCGGTCCATGTCTAGTTTCTCACTAAGTGATACTATATAGACATACATTATACACACTATAAACTCTATACACAGCACACACTATCTAGACTTACACTATAAACACAGCACACACTATATAGACTTACAATATGTTTGCTATATACACACACACCACACTTACCAGAGCCTCTTCCTCTGCGTTGCTTGTGCTTGGGTACAGTCTACAGGACCTTAATCATGTGACTGTGATGTCACTACAGGCCCTTCACCTCCTAGTTGCAGTCTTGCCATTATCAAGCAGCTGCTGAAGGTGTAGACAGGCAGGACAGTGCACAGCAGCACAGAGGAACAGTCTGTCAGGGAGAGTGACTCCAGCACCTGTCCATCACTATCTCTGACAGTCTGCTCTCTACAGCTGATGTGATGTGCGGCTCCTCACACAGTGGGAGAATGATGTGCCTCCTGTTCACTGGCTGAGCTCATCCCTGCAATTGACTCCCCCTGCACCCCCCCCCCGCCTCATCTCTTCATCAGCAGGTGGGGCCGACGACAGTGAGATCAGGGCCGGCAGCAGCCCTGCATGTGTGGTTCGGGTGGCCATGGGCGACTGGGCGGCCACCCGAACCGCCCATATGAGGATCCACCACTGTATAAGATATAACATTATATTTGGATAATGGCATTTTCTAAATTAAACAAAGCAGAGGAAAAATCCATCATTATTTAAGGAGCTGTAGACACCAAGCAGTAGGTTACATTTAATGAAGATCTGTACATCGCAATTTGAATGCGCTATGTAAATATTCCTTTATAATGTACATCATTGCTGTGGTTCATGCTTTGGACGAGATATAAAAGCTCTTAATGAGGCACATTTAAAAAGATCTGCTTAAATGCGTTAAGTGCCAGAAATGTGATCTGAGCTTAAGATTATATTTACATATGCAGGTTTTGTTCAGTTTTTTTTATGCCGTTATTGAAGCCAAAACTAGGTGTGGATAATAAAGGGAGAGAAAGTATACGTAAATTCAGCAAAATACCTGTGGGGTCAAAATGCCCACTATACCCTTTGATAAATTCCTTGAGGGATGTAGTTTGCGAAATGGTGTCTCTTTTAGGGTGTTTTCTTTGTTTTGGCCCCACAAGACCTCTTCAAACCTGACATGGTGCCTAAAATATATTCTAATAAAAATAAGGCCCCAAAATCCACTAGGTGCTCCGTTGCTGTTTCCGTCCAGTAGCACGCTAGGGCCACATGTGGGATATTTAAAAAAACAGCAGAATCTGGGCAATAAATGTTGAGTAGCGTTTCTCTGGTAAAACCTTCTGTGTTGCAGAAAAAAATGGATCAAAACTGATTTTCTGCCCAAAAATTACATTTGGAAATGTCACCTTTAATTTGCTTTAATTCTTGTGAAACGCCTAAAGGGTTAAGAAACTTTCTAAATGCTGTTTTGAATACTTTGTGGGGTTCAGCTTTTGAAATGGGGTGATTTATAGGGGGTTTAAAGTATATAAAGCCCTCAAAACCAGTTCAGAACGGAGCCAGTCCCTAAAATAAGGTTTTTGACATTTTCTTGGAAATATGAGAAATAAGTGGCAATTCATTATGAACGTAATCCGTCGATCTGAGCATGCGTGAGATGCGTTCCATGTACTAGTGCGTGTCATGACTCAGGATGAAATGATAGGAATAGTCACGTGCGAAATATCAGGCTCTGCGCAGGCGCATTTGCTCTCGGAAGTTACAGAGACAACAAAACAGCATGGAGGAAGTGAGGGGATCCGCCAGAGGGTGAGCCCAATACTAATGATTAAAACATTTTTAAATATTTTGTATGATATGCACCTGCACTTTATGAATTGCCACTTATTCAATTAGATCATACTTAGATCTTTTTACACATTATGGGTGATATGCCCTCATAATAACTATTACACACAACGATTGCTAAAATCACATGGAAATGTACTGGAATTATTTTATTGTAAATCTGTGCTGGAATCAGAGAATTGTACAATACTGTGTTTATTGTATTTTTTATTGCTTAATTATGTACCTTGACAAACTATGTATTTAAACGTGCACTGTTCACTGAAATGTACTGCTTGAGAAAGGCCCCATGGAGTAGGGCTGAAACGTCGCATTAAAGTGATCCTATTTTTCACAAATTCTGGAGTGCTGTCTCGTATCTTGGAGCATATTGGTATTTGGGACACTGGTCGAGTGTCCGAACGGGAATCTTTTTGCACCCCACACAGAAGGAACGGTGCTGCTTTTTCTTTGTTTTTTCTATTGCTGACCTATAAAGCTTTGCACGTTCAATTTAAATGTCTACTAACAAGGATCACCATCGAGGAACTGAACAACCAGATGTCTTCTCATATACCCAGGCTGATGTAGAGAGGATACTGCAGGGTGCAGTGGGAGATGTTGCATTTTATCCATACCCTCAATAAAGAAATTAAAAAGGAAATACGAGAATGAAAAGAAAAAAACCATCACCATGGGATTACATTTATCCACTCTGACAGAATACTATAGAGCGCACAGGATTCCCAGAGGTATGAGATCCCAGATGAAACCTAACCTTTTTTTCCACAACAATGATTTTTGTACCCGATATACCCAAATCTCCAATAAATATGCATTGGATATACTATTGCTCAATATTGAATACCTACAGAAAGATCTATTGATCACTGAGGAGAAAGTGAGTGCAGCAGACATGTCATTGAAGTCTTTACTATCGACACAAGAATATGATGAATATATGACCAAACTCAACATCTATCTAGAGAAGTTTCGATCTGGTCTAGAAGAAACAAAACGACAGAAGTGGCAGAGGGATGTAGAGGACTATGCTAATGGGAATATCTACAATTGGCAAATAGAACAGAAGAATTCCCGTCGTTATGTTGGGAATGATTATTCACAAAATAGACGCATACGAAGTGATGATAAACGAAGCGTCAATCCTACTTTGGAGAGAGAGGAACACAATTTTTTAGGACGAGCAATGGACGGAGGACGGATGAAAGGTACCAACGAAGAATTCGACGGGGGGGAAGGAAGCACTTCAGAAAGCGTAAACCCCAAACAACCCAGGCTGCCCAAACCAGTGATGACCCGGACACAGTCTCTTCGCAAGATGGACTATCCACAGAAACATTAGTGGTAAATATCTCTTCTGTCACATTAACTAAAGCGCAAAATACCGTACTCAATATGGGATTGTCATTTTGCCCTACGTCAAAAACTGACTGGTTTAAATTAGAATTAGACCTATATAGATTTTACCGCACAATCAAATTGAAGGCATGGTTTGCAGAGCAAGAATATGCTCGCAATAATGATAGGGTGGGGGAATTGAAATTATGTGATTTCGATCTTTCACTAAAAAGTGATTTTGTGCCTTTTTGTAATTTACCAGCGATTGAAACATTTATTACAGCGGTGAAATTAGATATTGAAAGCCTGAAGGTAAAATCTAACATACAGAGATTTAAACACCCCAACATGACCAAAGAGGAAATAGAGGCCCTAGCAGAATTAAAGGATAATAACAGGATAACAATCAAACAAGCAGATAAAGGGGGAGCAGTAGTGATCATGGATACCGAGGGATACATTGAAGAGATTAGGAGACAGTTACAGGATAGACAGGTGTATAGAGAGTTGATATCTGATCCCAAGTTCATCATAGGAAGAGTCATAGAGAGAATGCTAGAGGAAGCTATACAAAACAATATTATTGATAAAGATCTTAAACAATTTTTGACTGTGTTACATCCAGTTACACCTATAATATATGTACTTCCAAAGATACATAAATCCCTTGTGAAACCCCCAGGTAGACCCATAGTTTCTAGCATTGGATCTATCCTGGGTAAAATCTCAATTTTTTTGGGATAATTTGGATAAGGCACTACGTAAGTATGCCATTGAGGTCCCTTCTTATATCCGTGATACCTCTGACTTTCTATTGAAATTAAGAGACATAAATATACCTGCTACGGCTCTGCTATGTTCGTTCGATGTAGTGAGTCTTTACACGTCAATCGATAATGACAGAGGGATTTCATCAATACGTAAAACCTTGATAAACAGTGAATATACACCTGCTTGCATAGAGTTTCTACTCTCTCTATTGAATATCGTTCTGAGACATAACTACTTTTTGTTTCAGGATCAATTATTTGTCCAGTTGAGGGGTACGGCAATGGGGGCCAAAGTGGCACCAACTTATGCCAATATTTTTATGGCGACTTTGGAGAGAGAGTCGGTCTATGTATCCCACCACTTCAGACAGGTTCTGAGGTGGTGGAGATACATAGATGACATCTTCTTCATATGGCTGGGGACAGTTGAGGAACTGGACTTGTTTCATAAATACATGAACAAAATAGACAAGGATGTACAATTCACTTTGGTACAATCCAATACTTCAATACAATTTCTAGATACCACAATCAGTAAAATAGATATGAGACTATTGTCAGATATCCATACAAAAATAACGGATAGGAATAATCTCTTGAGATACGAGAGCAGCCACCCAAGAGGCTTAGTAAGGGCATTACCTTACAGCCAATTACTAAGGGTGAGACGAATAGTTGATGGAGAAGAGACAAGCAATAAGAGACTGGATGAAATGGGTGAGAAGTTCACCAAACGGGGTTACCCTAGGAAATTGGTGCAACAACATAGGGACAGAGTCTCAAAGTCTAATAGAGAGGAGCTCCTTTCCATACAAAGGTCTAAAGAAAAAAACAAAAAGGATACTAACAAAAGAATACCTTTTATATCTACATATAATGAAGCAAGCAAGGATATAGCAAAAATAATCAACAAACATTGGCCGATACTTAACAGCAATTTAAGATATGTCCCGGAGTTTTCGGCACCACCATTTTTTTCATTTAAGCGATCGAAGAATTTAAAGGATAGGTTAGTGAAAGCAGATGTTGGTACAAATAAAAAATTAAGAAAGACGTTTTTTGGGAGGCAGAAATTAGGGTGCTTTCCCTGCCTCAATTGCGTAAATTGTAAGTACATGGTCAAAGGGGAAATTTTCATTCACCCCATAACTAAAACGGAGTTTAGAATTAAACACTTTCTTACCTGCACATCGGAATGGGTTATTTATATGATACAATGCCCTTGCAATCTTCTGTATATAGGAGAGACCACTCTGGATTGCAAAACACGTATAAATAACCATAGGTTTACTATACGTAATAAGAGGATGGATTTACCGGTATCAAAACATTTTGTGGAAGCAAATCATACTGAAAAGGATTTGCGTTTCAGAATCATAGACCATATTCCCAGACCTAGACGAGATGGGGATAGAGTATCTTTTCTGAAAAAACGTGAGCTAGAGTGGATCTATAGGTTAAACACACTACGTCCTTACGGATTAAATGCTGATTTTAAATTGAGTGGTATAGGATGAGAGGTACCTTGCCTATTTGCCCTGCTTTGTACTCTTTATATTGGGCTGAAATATATATTAGACAGAATGTATTCATTATTCAATTCAATTTAATGATTTCTTCTTGTTCTCTGTCTATTACAGATCAATTGTGAAGACTCACCCAGTACGGATCCCCTCATCAGAAGATCATGCATATAGCCTGAAGAATCGCGTAAATTGACCGCTAGTTTACTGTCTTTTCCAAATAATATCGTAATGATTATCCTTTACAAAACACACTTGAAATATAATTGAAAGGGAGAAAAAACGTAAAAATTAACACAGAGTTTGAGTCTTACATGGGACTTAATCCTGCTTCCAATCCCCATTCATGAGTGGTTATTATGGCTCTTTTGGGACGGCACAAGCACGATCTGTGTATAACGGATCGGGCACTGTGTCATGCCCTATCAAGGGTGAAATGTCTCCGTTTCAAAAGGGGACTGTCACCGCTTGTTGAGCCTTTAATTAACCCAGAGGGTAGAAGCTATATATACATTTTCTGTTTTTCTAAACAATAAATAAAGTATATTTGACTCACAATGTGTTGTTCCGGAATAGGAAATATGAGGTTAATCCATTACGAACGTAATCCGTCGATCTGAGCATGCGCGAGATGCGTTCCATGTACTAGTGCGTGTCATGACTCAGGATGAAATGATAGGAATAGTCACGTGCGAAATATCAGGCTCTGCGCAGGCGCATTTGCTCTCGGAAGTTACCGAGACAACAAAACAGCATGGAGGAAGTGAGGGGATCCGCCAGAGGGTGAGCCCAATACTAATGATTAAAACGTTTTCAAATATTTTGTATGATATGCACCTGCACTTTATGAATTGCCACTTATTCAATTAGATCATACTTAGATCTTTTTACACATTATGGGTGATATGCCCTCATAATAACTATTACACACAACGATTGCTAAAATCACATGGAAATGTACTGGAATTATTTTATTGTAAATCTGTGCTGGATTCAGAGAATTGTACAATTGTAATGACGGGGGGGGGGGTAGGGAAACGGACAAGTGAGCCCTGTCTACCCGCCACTCTGTCCCTGCCTACTTGCAACGACCCGCCCTAGGCGACGGGGTACAACTGGGCGGCGGTCCCTGCGCTCAGTAAGTGCACGACAAACATACAAGGGAATACAAGCAAGGGAAAGGGGCAGTTGCCCACGGCAACACCGTGAGCAACCAGAGTGGTGAACGACCCGAGTCAAGCCAGGAGTGTGCGAGGTACCAAACGAAGAGCAGAAGATTAGTCAGTAAGCCAGGGTCTGTATGGAGCAGGATCAAAATAGAAGGAGCTGTAGCTGGGCCAGGAAACCACACGAAAAGAATCACACGCACCGAGGGACAGGAAGGGCAGGCTTAAATAGACCGAGGGCGGGAGCTAGCTGAGTCTGGCCAGGTTGCGATAGGCTCTCCCACTCCTAAGCCTGCCAGCCTGAGTGGTGGAAGCTGGAGTCAGTCTCAGGGATGTAGATTCAGGTGCTGACTGATTAATTATGGGAGATAACCCCGAAGCTGTGCCTGGCAGATCCTTTACAGTACCCCCCCTTTTATGAGGGGCCACCGGACCCTTTCTAAGTGGACCTGGCTTACTGGGGAAACGCAGGTGGAACCTCCTGACCAATACCCCAGCGTGAACATCCCGGGCGGGTACCCAAGTCCTCTCCTCGGGCCCGTATCCTCTCCAATGGACCAGGTACTGAAGGGAGCCTTGGACCATCTTGCTGTCCACAATCTTGGCCACCTCGAATTCCACCCCCTCAGGGGTGAGGACGGGAACAGGAGGTCTCCTCGAGGGAGCCAAGGACGGGGAGCAGCGTTTAAGGAGGGAGGCATGAAACACGTCGTGTATACGAAAAGACGGGGGTAACTCCAGCCGGAAGGAGACAGGATTGAGGACCTCAATGACCTTATACGGCCCAATAAACCGGGGAGCAAACTTCTTGGATGGAACCTTGAGACGCAAGTTCCTAGACGACAACCACACCAGATCCCCGACCATAAACAGGGGGTTAGCAGAACGTTTTCTATCAGCCTGAGTTTTTTGTACGCTCTGGGACGCCTCTAGGTTCTTCTGAACCTGGGCCCAGACTGTGCACAGTTCCCGATGAACGACCTCTACCTCGGGATTGTTGGAACTACCAGGTGAAACGGAGGAGAACCGTGGATTAAACCCAAAATTACAGAAAAAGGGGGAGACCCCTGACGAGTTACTGACCCGGTTAGTAAGGGAAAATTCGGCGAGGGGAATGAATGAGACCCAATCATATTGACAGTCAGAGACAAAACACCTTAAATATTGTTCTAGAGATTGATTAGTCCTCTCAGTTTGGCCATTGGTTTCAGGATGGAAGGCAGAGGAGAAGGACAGATCAATCTCCAACTTCATACAGAAGGCTCTCCAAAACAATGAAACAAATTGTACCCCTCTGTCCGAAACAATATTGACAGGGACCCCATGGAGACGCAGGATGTGTTTGACAAACAAGGTAGCCAACGTCTTGGCGTTGGGTAGTTTCTTGAGGGGCACAAAGTGGCACATCTTACTGAAGCGGTCTACTACCACCCACACCACCGACTTGCCTTGGGATGGAGGCAAATCGGTGATAAAATCCATGGAGATATGTGTCCAAGGTCTCTGGGGAATGGGCAACGAACGCAGTAAGCCCGCTGGTCGGGACCTGGGAGTCTTGGACCTAGCACAAACCTCACAAGCGGCGACGTAGGCCTTAACGTCTTTAGGCAACCCAGGCCACCAATAGTTTCTAGTAATGAGGTGTTTGGTACCCAGGATGCCTGGATGACCAGATAGTGCGGAGTCATGATTTTCCCTAAGTACCCTTAGCCGGAATTGCAGGGGAACAAACAGCTTGTTCTCAGGAAGGTTCCCGGGAGCTGAACCTTGATCAACAGCAATTTCAGAGACTAAATCAGAATCGATCGAGGAAATGATTATACCTGGAGGCAAAGTACAAGCAGGATCTTCCTCCGAAGGAGGGCTGGCCATGAAGCTACGCGACAGTGCATCAGCCTTAATATTTTTAGACCCAGTCCTATAGGTAACCAAAAAATTTAATCTGGTAAAAAATAACGCCCATCGAGCTTGTCTCGGGTTTAGCCTCCGGGCAGATTCTAGGAAAACCAGATTCTTGTGGTCGGTAAGGACCGTTACCTGGTGCCTAGCCCCCTCCAGGAAGTGGCGCCACTCTTCAAATGCCCATTTAATGGCTAAGAGTTCGCGGTTGCCAATATCATAGTTACTCTCAGTTGGCGAAAACTTCCTGGAGAAGTAGGCACAGGGGCGGAGATGGGTGAGGGACCTGGTACCCTGGGACAAGACAGCCCCCACTCCCACCTCAGATGCGTCAACTTCCACGATAAATGGCTCCATTTGGTTGGGCTGAACCAGCACCGGGGCCGAGATAAAGCACCTCTTAAGGACCTCAAAAGCCTGGACAGCCTCAGGAGGCCAGTGGAGGAGATCAGCTCCTTTGCGAGTGAGGTCCGTAAGAGGCTTAGCGATGACCGAGAAGTTAGCAATAAATCTCCTGTAATAATTAGCGAACCCCAAAAAACACTGTAACGCCTTCAGGGAGGCAGGTTGGACCCATTCCGCCACAGCCTGAACCTTGGCGGGGTCCATGCGGAATTCATGAGGAGTGAGGATTTGACCCAAAAATTTTATTTCCTGTACCCCAAACACACATTTTTCGGTTTTGGCAAACAGTTTGTTTTCCCGAAGGACCTGGAGCACCTTCCTGACATGCTCAATGTGGGAGGACCAGTCCTTGGAAAACACCAGTATGTCATCAAGGTACACTACAAGAAATATCCCCAGGTAATTTCTCAAAATCTCATTTATGAAATTCTGGAAGACCGCAGGGGCATTACACAACCCAAAGGGAATGACGAGGTATTCGAAATGGCCTTCGGGCATGTTAAACGCAGTCTTCCACTCATCCCCCTCTTTGATGCGGATAAGGTTATACGCCCCCCGTAGATCCAACTTAGAGAACCATTAGGCCCCCTGAACCTGATTGAAGAGATCAGGAATCAAAGGAAGGGGATACTGGTTCCTTACCGTGACCTTATTCAGGCTACAGTAGTCAATGCATGGCCTAAGACCACCATCCTTCTTCCCTACGAAGAAGAAGCCAGCACCTACCGGAGAAGTAGAGGGACGAATGTAACCCTTGGCCAGGCATTCCTGGATATACTCTCTCATGGCTTCACGTTCGGGACAAGAAAGATTAAATATCCTACCCTTAGGAAGCTTAGCTCCTGGTACCAATTCGATAGCGCAATCGTATTCTCTATGAGGAGGTAACACTTCGGAGGCCTCCCTAGAGAAAACATCAGCGAAGTCCTGAACAAACTCGGGTAGCGTGTTCGCCTCCTCAGGGGGAGAAATAGAATTAACAGAAAAACATGACGTAAAACATTCATTACCCCATTTGGTTAACTCCCCAGTATTCCAGTCAAACGTGGGATTATGCAACTGCAACCAGGGAAGGCCTAGAACCAAATCGTACGATAATCCCTGCATCAACAGTACAGAGCACTGCTCCAAATGCATGGAGCCAACAAGGAGTTCAAAAACAGGGGTATGCTGTGTAAAATAACCATTAGCAAGAGGAGTGGAGTCGATACCCACTACCGGGACAGGTTTAGGCAAATCAATCAGAGGCATAGCAAGAGACATAGCAAATTCCACAGACATGATATTAGTAGAGGACCCTGAATCCACGAAGGCCCTGCCGGTAGCAGACCTACCACCAAAAGAGACCTGAAAGGGAAGCAAGATCTTAGAACGTTTCCTATTTACGGGAAATACCTGTGCGCCCAAGTGACCTCCCCGATGATCACTTAGGCGCGGAAGTTCTCTGGCTGCATTCTTACGCTTAGGACAGTTGTTCACTTGATGCTTGTCATCCCCACAGTAGAAGCAGAGACCACTCTTCCTGCGGAATTCTCTATGTTGTTGGGGGGACACGGAGGCCCAGAGTTGCATAGGTATCTCTGAGTCTTTTGGGGAGGAACGAAGCAATGGAACTTTGGGAGGAATCATGGGGGAGTCGGAGGAGAAAACACATAAACGTTCACGTTTTCGTTCCCTGAGACGTCGGTCAAGTCGTACCGCTAAAGCCATAACCTGGTCTAGGGAGTCAGAAGAGGGATAGCTAACTAGCAGGTCTTTCAGGGCATTCGACAGAACCAACCTAAACTGGCACCTTAAGGCAGGGTCATTCCACCGAGAAGCTACGCACCACTTCCTAAAGTCAGAACAATACTCCTCAACAGGTCTCTTACCCTGACGTAAGGTCACCAGCTGACTCTCGGCAAAGGCAGTCCTGTCAGTCTCATCATAAATAAGTCCGAGAGCAGAAAAGAAACAATCAACGGAGGAAAGTTCAGGGGCGTCAGAAGCCAAGGAGAAGGCCCACTCTTGGGGCCCTTCCTGGAGCCGGGACATAATTATACCCACCCGCTGGCTCTCAGAACCTGAGGAATGGGGCTTTAAATGAAAGTAAAGCCTACAACTCTCCCGAAAGGAGAGAAAAGCCCTCCGGTCCCCTGAGAACCGGTCGGGCAACTTGAGGTGGGGTTCAAGAGGTGAGGGGAACTACCAAGGTAGCATCAGGCTGGTTGACCCTCTGAGCCAGGGCCTGGACCTGTAGGGAGAGACCCTGCATTTGCTGAGCCAGGGTCTCACGGGGGTCCATAGTGGTGTGAGGGACCAGGGTAGACTAGGTATGGGCTTGTGATTATGTAATGACGGGGGGTAGGGAAACGGACAAGTGAGCCCTAGTCTACCCGCCGCTCTGTCCCTGCCTACTTGCAACGACCCGCCCTAGGCGACTAGGGTACAACTGGGCGGCGGTCCCTGCGCTCAGTAAGTGCACGAGAAACACGACAAACATACAAGGGAATACAAGCAAGGGAAAGGGGCAATTGCCCACGGCAACATCGTGAGCAACCAGAGTGGTGAACGAGCCGAGTCAAGCCAGGAGTGTGCGAGGTACCAAACGAAGAGCAGAAGAGTAGTCAGTAAGCCAGGGTCTGTATGGAGCAGGATCAAAATAGAAGGAGCTGTAGCTGGGCCAGGAAACCACACTAAAAGAATCACAAGCACCGAGGGACAGGAAGGGCAGGCTTAAATAGACCGAGGGCGGGAGCTAGCTGAGTCTGGCCAGGTTGCGATAGGCTCTCCCACTCCTAAGCCTGCCAGCCTGAGTGGTGGAAGCTGGAGTCAGTCTCAGGGATGTAGATTCAGGTGCTGACTGATTAATTATGGGAGTTAACCCCGAAGCTGTGCCTGGCAGATCCTTTACAACAATACTGTGTTTATTGTATTTTTTATTGCTTAATTATGTACCTTGACAAACTATGTATTTAAACGTGCACTGTTCACTGAAATGTACTGCTTGAGAAAGGCCCCATGGAGTAGGGCTGAAACGTCGCATTAAAGTGATCCTATTTTTCACAAATTCTGGAGTGCTGTCTCGTATCTTGGAGCATATATATATATATATATATATATATATATATATATATATATATATCTCAAAAAGAAAGCAGCACTGCTGCAGTAAGTGGGTAGAAAATTAAATCCTCCCAGACTCAGGCTATGAGCCCATAGGTACAAAAAAAGCAAAAAGTAGAGGCAGCCCTCAATCCAACTCAATGGGATCTCATTGAGCTGGATTGAAATGTTGCTGGAGTGAATATAACAGACCACTTTATATATATATATATATATATATATATATATATATACAAAATACAAACCAAATGCATATAAAAAACCTAAAAATATATTCATCCCGCCTACGTCTTCCTCCCCGGCGATGGCAGCACATGCCGTCCTGTCCTGCAGTGACAACTAGGGTGCGCGCAAGCTCATTCCCGGCCTTAAAATGCCAATGCGCGCACATGTTAAGAATTAACTAATTACTCCCAAATCACCGTAGACTATAAAAAGGGCCCTTGCAAATGGTTCCTTAGTCGTATCCTGTTCCCTGTGTTCCTGTGCCCTGCTACCTGTATCCTGTGCTGTATTTGTTCCTGTGCCCTCTCTAGTGTTGGATTCGTGTTTTTGCCATCTGCTATGCCTGCTGTCTTACACCATGTCTGGTGTCCTCTGCCACGCCTGGTACCTCCTGCCACATTTTGCATCACCTGCCGTAAAAGTACCATCTGTGCCCAAGCCGCTGCTACTGTCTAGACTATTACAGGTACCCTTGTGCTTGGACTTTGTATAGACTTGGTACACTGTTGCTTGGCCAGCTGATACCCCGCTACGACGGGCAGCCTAGTGGGTCTCCGTACCCACAGATCGTGACATAGATATATACATAATAAAACACAGCACAACTTTTAAAGTCCAGGAAGATACCCTTAAAGGAAGTGTGCCTGCATAGTAGTGGAGAAAACAGAAGTTTTCTTTTTATGGATAGGCACAATATTCTGTACAGGACGTATGCCTGTTCCATATCCTGGGGAAGGCAGCTGTGCCATGTGCCTCTCCCTTGGGCCACAGATCAGGCACATGAAGGACGCATGCAGTCGGTTGGGCATCATAGTATTAGATTCTTGCAGTTCATTTATTATCAATAGAAATGCAATAAATGTCTCCTAACATATCCCATGTATTGTTAATGCTAAATCTTTTTGGCTGATATTTTTGCTGTTTAGCCCCAAAAGCCATATCAAGTGAAATAGTGGTTCTTTAGTACTCATGGATTGCTTTTATATACAACTTATTGGGACATAGTACTTCCAATATCATCAAACTAAAGTACCTTCTAGGGTAGAAAAAATGTTTGGGAGGATTCCTCCAGCTCACCTTATCGCATCAATGGACTTGCGCACGGGTCCTCGTGTCGGCACACGTATGGAGTAGAAGGAAGATAAAGAAAATGGATCCAGCGCTGAGTTCTCTGAAGTCTTTTTTAAAAGGAAACTATTTCCAAGTTTTATTGTAGAATTATCAAAAAATTAAAAACAATAGCATGGTAGGAAAATATTCTCAGATAGAATGGGGATTTATGGCAGTGTAAGCGGTGCCTACGCGTTTCTGACGCTTGCAGCGTCCTTAGTCATGGCTTTTACAAAATCGCTTAGTCAGTCTAGGACTTTATAGCCAGTCTATTTTTAGCAATGGTTAATTGCGGGTCAAAGTAGGGAACTCCCTGGTATACCTTGGAACGCAAATCACTTCCTGACAGGAAGGAATGGAATAAAGCTAAACATGAAAAAAAAAAAACGATAAATTACTTGTCGGGTGTTTTCCAAATTATTCCACAATTACAACAAGAATTTATGAAGGATTAGCTGTTTGTAAGGTATGACTATATATACTGGTTTTTATGAAACGATATAGTGTGCTTTACTTGCGGGGTTTTCCTACGAGAGATTTTTTTATTTTTTATGTATAAAAAACAAACTGACTGAGAATATGTTGGTATGAGAATAAAGAGTAAAATGGTTAAAAGATATTAATCAAAATTGAAGGAGACTTATTTGAAGACTGAAAGATGTTAATCAGATTGATTATTAAAAAAACGTAATTGGAATTAATTAGTGTGTAAGAAATCTGTGTAATATGATTCGTTATGTCACAAGGAGTAAATATTAAATAAATTTGGTTGGGCATGTTATTGTATGTAGAGAGATTCGTTATGTTTCGTAATTATAACGGCTATCTCTTTGACCGGAGGAATGCAATGCTCCGCTTTGACTCACACTAGCTAGTGTGCTTGAAACGTAAATCTAATGATTTTATTTGGATTATTCTAAAAAGTCGAGATGTTTTTATCATTGGTCCTAAAAAAAATGGGACATTTGGACTAAATAATGCATTTATTACCGATATGAATAAATAGCTTGGGAATGGGAACACGGATTATCCCCAAAAAGATTGACATTTTGCATACATAAATGGAGTCTCAAATTAATCTTATCTATAGATTATTAGGTGTGTAGTAAAAACCACTACGTCATAGGTCCATTTATTATGTTAAGATTAATAGGGAGGAGGGCTGTCAGATACCTCAAAACATTGTCACGTTTCACGAAAAGAAGCTAAAATGACATCGCGTGTGTGTAACCGGCATCAGGCCACCCAGAAGTATGTATTAGTCCCCTGAATCAACAGGACCAAAGACCATGTCCCTCAAAGAAAAAACCCCAGGGACGGCTCTCTAAGACAACTCTCGCAATGTAAGTATAGATTAATTTGGTGTTATATTGAGCAAAGAGAGATATACTGTGCTGATTATTTATTATGATTATATCGGCTGTCTCTTTGTCCGGAGAAATACAAGACTCTGCTATGACTAAAACTAATTTGTCGAGATATTTTTGTCAATAGCCCTAAAAGAATTGGGCATTTAATCTAAGTGATGTGTGTATTTACGGTGTGAGTAAATATCTTAGAAATGAGAACGTGTATTATTGCCAATGATGTTAAAATACTACGTACATAAATGGAGTCTCGTGTTGATATTCTCTGTAGATTGTTATGTATATCGATGTTAATTAGTCCATGATGGAACCACTATGTGACAGGTCCAATTTAATTTTGTTGCATTAATGGGGAGGAAGATTGTCAGAATATCCCAGGTCATTGTCACTCTACAAAGGGAGAAGCTAAAATGACATTACACGTATGTAACCCGCGTCTAGGCCAATCGGAAATATGTCATGTTCCCCTGAATCAACAAGTCCGTGACGGAATCCCTCCTAGAAAAACCCGGGGATGGCTTTCGGGGACCAATCTCGCAATGTAAATATAAATAATTTTTTTATATTTTGTTGTATTGGACGAAGGGAAATGTACTATACTGGTTGTTGATTTTGTATGAAGGAAGCTTAATATTGGAGAATATTTATACTTTATTAAAAATATAAAATAAAGGTTTAAATATAAACTCTGAAGTTTATAGTGAAGTTCCGGTTTGTTACTACTTGTTTAATTATTGATTAGTGGATAATTATTTCGTCAGTATGTATTTGTAGCAAAAATTTGCAACGACTAATATCTTTTGTTTTGAAGGAGAAAGAGATGTAAACTTGCTATAATTTGGGTAGGAGAATAAATGTTTTTAGATTGGTCAATAATGAAACATCAAATCTCTCCTTAGATTAAGACCATTAGGTGTTCGCGTTTGTAACCTATATATCCAGAAGGCCTCTCTAGTATGTGTCTTGTATTTAATGTCCCCTCCTCTTTTAGGTGTGTGAATTTTTTCAATACCATAACATATAAAGTTGTTAATTGATCTGTTATGATGTTCCACAAAATGCTTCGCTGCATTCGATATATTTAGTATATTTGGGTTGCGGATATAGCCTAAATGTTCGAGTATTCTAATTTTAAGTTTTCGATTGGTACATCCAATGTATTTAAGATTGCATTGTGTGCATTCTACCATGTAGATGACTGATTCCGAATTACAATTTATATAATTTTTGATGGTGAAAATGTTAGAGTTTGTGGAGTTCCTGAAAACTTTGGTCGGAAATGCATACTGACAAACTTTGCAAATTTTTTGACCACATTTATAAAACCCTTTTTGTTCAAGCCACGTGGACCTGGGTGAGTTGGAACTGAAAAATGAAGGGGATAGAGAACTGCTGAGGGAGGGGGCTTTGCGTGCCACCACTCTGTAACCCTCCCTTAGAATGTCTGCCAGTATCTCATCCTCCATTAACATAGGGAGACGTTTAGTAACTATCTTCTTAATGTCGTTGAATTGGTTACTTTGGCCCAGGACCAGGGTCGGTTTGTTTGGTTCTGGAATGGAATATGCTTGTTTGTGTGATAGAAGGACTTCTCTAGTTTTTTTGGAGGTAATGTTGGTTGCTCTCTCAAGTGACCACTGTGGGTATCCTCTTCTATGTAATCTACTGGTGATTTGTTGCTGTTCCAATTTGAATTGGGTGTCAGAACTGCAATTGCGTTTTGCTCTATGAAATTCTCCCACTGGAATGGAAGTGATGGTTGATTTTGCGTGATTACTGTGAGCATGTAAGATTGTATTACCCGCTGTGGGTTTCCTAAAAGTTTTGGATTGTATTGGTGCATGATTGATGCCTGTTAGTTCTAGATCTAGGAAAGTTATGGTATTACTATTGTGAGAAAATGTAAACCTTAAATTGGAAGAATTGGAATTTAAATACTCAACAAAATCCGGTATGGCAGATACAGTCCCCTTCCAAATGAAGAGGAGATCATCTATGTATCTGCCATACCAGTGAATGCTGTTTCCGAATGGATTTAGCGTGGAAAAAATAGTGGTTTCCTCCCACCACGCCATCACAAGGTTGGCTAGTGAAGGGGAGAATTTGGCACCCATGGAGACTCCCCTTAACTGCAAATAGAAAGTGCCGTCAAAGTGAAAATAGTTGTGGGTCATCAAAAAAGATAATACTTGTAAGATGAAGATCTGAAGCTGGTCGCTATAGTCACTATGCATATTCAAGTGATGTTTAACTGATATGTAGGCAATGTGATGTGGGATGCTGGTGTATAGTGATGTCACGTCGCATGTTAACCATGTGTAATTTTCAGACCATGTTTCCTTGTGAAAGGCACGAAGTACGTCCGCTGTGTCTTTAAGATAACCTGGTGTATGTTGTGATATAGGCTGTAACAGGGAATCAAGCCACTCGGATGTTTTTTCCAAGAGGGAGCCTATGCCTGACACAATAGGTCTCATTGGTGGAGGGAAAACATTTTTGCAAAGAGTGGAATCAAACCCTCACAAATTGTTCCCTAAAATTGATGGAACTTATTATACAACAGGAAGAGTTCAAGCTTGTGGAATTAAAGGAGGAAATTTCCAGATCCAAAATAAAACTGGATTCATTCCCCAGCTCACCGGAATTTGTCGCACTGGAAACACGTACTACGCAAAACATAGACAAGGTGGATAAGTCCATAGCTGAAATTAAAAGAACCAAATTTCAGCGGGACTTACACGATTATGCCAACAACCAAGTATATGAGTGGAAAAATCGAACGAAAATATACAACGAACAAAACCTATTTTGAAACAACGACAACGCCGCAAAAACCATGGAAACTACCAACATCGCGTGAGTTTCAGTTCCACCGAATTTGACTCAGCCGAGGGCGATAATGATGGATCTGACACCGAAAATACTAGAGGATATAAACCTAGGCATATTTTTGATAAAAATAAATATACACCAAAAAACGGGGAAGGAGGGGCGGCCGTAAACATAAACACGGATCAAGAACAGAGCCGTCGCCTCCGCTCTCGCAAGAACCTGTATCCGATTTGAGTATCATCAACCTCTCCAACACAGTACTCACCAAAGAGCAAGCTGAGGTACTATCCCTCGGTTTAAATTTTGCTCCCAGTCTAAACTTTGACCTCTTTGGAACCCTAATGGACATCAATAAATTTGTCAGAAACTTGACTGTTAAAAGGCATTTTTATATGGAAGAGTCAAAGACACATGTAATTAAGCAAGAGGATATGATCACCACAACAGAAGAGACATCCATGACAGTACAAAATATCGAAGGAATAAAGAATATACCCATCCATCATACCCTCTCATTTGAAGAATCCAGGACCCTCATTTGTTTGGAAAACTTGAATACTGAATCACAATCCAGGGATACTTATATTTCAAACAATTTCAAGACGCCAAATACCAAATTCTATCCCACTACTTCAAGGACTGACAACATGGACCGCTTCCAAGCAATTGTAGAAAAAGACTTACAACATCTATTAGATACCCAGGACAAGTCAAAAGAACCTAAGAATATATCCAATAACCTCAAAAAGGCAATCAAAACCCTTCAAGATAATAAGGATATTGTTATCAAAATGTCTGATAAAGGTGGGAGTATCACCATCATGAATAAGGACGATTATAAAACCCAAATTAAAGAACTATTGGCAGATCTTGGTACCTATGAAGTTTTGAAGGACAATCCTACATCAAAATTCCAAAAAGAAATCAAACATCTATTAGATACAGGACTCCAAACTGGTTCACTAACATTAAAACAATTTGAGTATATGTATGTTAATCATCCAATCACACCTATCATGCACGCACTCCCCAAAACTCACAAAAATGTTTTCCCTCCACCAATGAGACCTATTGTGTCAGGCATAGGCTCCCTCTTGGAAAAAACATCCGAGTGGCTTGATTCCCTGTTACAGCCTATATCACAACATACACCAGGTTATCTTAAAGACACAGCGGACGTACTTCGTGCCTTTCACAAGGAAACATGGTCTGAAAATTACACATGGTTAACATGCGACGTGACATCACTATACACCAGCATCCCACATCACATTGCCTACATATCAGTTAAACATCACTTGAATATGCATAGTGACTATAGCGACCAGCTTCAGATCTTCATCTTACAAGTATTATCTTTTTTGATGACCCACAACTATTTTCACTTTGACGGCACTTTCTATTTGCAGTTAAGGGGAGTCTCCATGGGTGCCAAATTCTCCCCTTCACTAGCCAACCTTGTGATGGCGTGGTGGGAGGAAACCACTATTTTTTCCACGCTAAATCCATTCGGAAACAGCATTCACTGGTATGGCAGATACATAGATGATCTCCTCTTCATTTGGAAGGGGACTGTATCTGCCATACCGGATTTTGTTGAGTATTTAAATTCCAATTCTTCCAATTTAAGGTTTACATTTTCTCACAATAGTAATACCATAACTTTCCTAGATCTAGAACTAACAGGCATCAATCATGCACCAATACAATCCAAAACTTTTAGGAAACCCACAGCGGGTAATACAATCTTACATGCTCACAGTAATCACGCAAAATCAACCATCACTTCCATTCCAGTGGGAGAATTTCATAGAGCAAAACGCAATTGCAGTTCTGACACCCAATTCAAATTGGAACAGCAACAAATCACCAGTAGATTACATAGAAGAGGATACCCACAGTGGTCACTTGAGAGAGCAACCAACATTACCTCCAAAAAAACTAGAGAAGTCCTTCTATCACACAAACAAGCATATTCCATTCCAGAACCAAACAAACCGACCCTGGTCCTGGGCCAAAGTAACCAATTCAACGACATTAAGAAGATAGTTACTAAACGTCTCCCTATGTTAATGGAGGATGAGATACTGGCAGACATTCTAAGGGAGGGTTACAGAGTGGTGGCACGCAAAGCCCCCTCCCTCAGCAGTTCTCTATCCCCTTCATTTTTCAGTTCCAACTCACCCAGGTCCACGTGGCTTGAACAAAAAGGGTTTTATAAATGTGGTCAAAAAATTTGCAAAGTTTGTCAGTATGCATTTCCGACCAAAGTTTTCAGGAACTCCACAAACTCTAACATTTTCACCATCAAAAATTATATAAATTGTAATTCGGAATCAGTCATCTACATGGTAGAATGCACACAATGCAATCTTAAATACATTGGATGTACCAATCGAAAACTTAAAATTAGAATACTCGAACATTTAGGCTATATCCGCAACCCAAATATACTAAATATATCGAATGCAGCGAAGCATTTTGTGGAACATCATAACAGATCAATTAACAACTTTATATGTTATGGTATTGAAAAAATTCACACACCTAAAAGAGGAGGGGACATTAAATACAAGACACATACTAGAGAGGCCTTCTGGATATATAGGTTACAAACGCGAACACCTAATGGTCTTAATCTAAGGAGAGATTTGATGTTTCATTATTGACCAATCTAAAAACATTTATTCTCCTACCCAAATTATAGCAAGTTTACATCTCTTTCTCCTTCAAAACAAAAGATATTAGTCGTTGCAAATTTTTGCTACAAATACATACTGACGAAATAATTATCCACTAATCAATAATTAAACAAGTAGTAACAAACCGGAACTTCACTATAAACTTCAGAGTTTATATTTAAACCTTTATTTTATATTTTTAATAAAGTATAAATATTCTCCAATATTAAGCTTCCTTCATACAAAATCAACAACCAGTATAGTACATTTCCCTTCGTCCAATACAACAAAATATAAAAAAATTATTTATATTTACATTGCGAGATTGGTCCCCGAAAGCCATCCCCGGGTTTTTCTAGGAGGGATTCCGTCACGGACTTGTTGATTCAGGGGAACATGACATATTTCCGATTGGCCTAGACGCGGGTTACATACGTGTAATGTCATTTTAGCTTCTCCCTTTGTAGAGTGACAATGACCTGGGATATTCTGACAATCTTCCTCCCCATTAATGCAACAAAATTAAATTGGACCTGTCACATAGTGGTTCCATCATGGACTAATTAACATCGATATACATAACAATCTACAGAGAATATCAACACGAGACTCCATTTATGTACGTAGTATTTTAACATCATTGGCAATAATACACGTTCTCATTTCTAAGATATTTACTCACACCGTAAATACACACATCACTTAGATTAAATGCCCAATTCTTTTAGGGCTATTGACAAAAATATCTCGACAAATTAGTTTTAGTCATAGCAGAGTCTTGTATTTCTCCGGACAAAGAGACAGCCGATATAATCATAATAAATAATCAGCACAGTATATCTCTCTTTGCTCAATATAACACCAAATTAATCTATACTTACATTGCGAGAGTTGTCTTAGAGAGCCGTCCCTGGGGTTTTTTCTTTGAGGGACATGGTCTTTGGTCCTGTTGATTCAGGGGACTAATACATACTTCTGGGTGGCCTGATGCCGGTTACACACACGCGATGTCATTTTAGCTTCTTTTCGTGAAACGTGACAATGTTTTGAGGTATCTGACAGCCCTCCTCCCTATTAATCTTAACATAATAAATGGACCTATGACGTAGTGGTTTTTACTACACACCTAATAATCTATAGATAAGATTAATTTGAGACTCCATTTATGTATGCAAAATGTCAATCTTTTTGGGGATAATCCGTGTTCCCATTCCCAAGCTATTTATTCATATCGGTAATAAATGCATTATTTAGTCCAAATGTCCCTTTTTTTTTAGGACCAATGATAAAAACATCTCGACTTTTTAGAATAATCCAAATAAAATCATTAGATTTACGTTTCAAGCACACTAGCTAGTGTGAGTCAAAGCGGAGCATTGCATTCCTCCGGTCAAAGAGATAGCCGTTATAATTACGAAACATAACGAATCTCTCTACATACAATAACATGCCCAACCAAATTTATTTAATATTTACTCCTTGTGACATAACGAATCATATTACACAGATTTCTTACACACTAATTAATTCCAATTACGTTTTTTTAATAATCAATCTGATTAACATCTTTCAGTCTTCAAATAAGTCTCCTTCAATTTTGATTAATATCTTTTAACCATTTTACTCTTTATTCTCATACCAACATATTCTCAGTCAGTTTGTTTTTTATACATAAAAAATAAAAAAATCTCTCGTAGGAAAACCCCGCAAGTAAAGCACACTATATCGTTTCATAAAAACCAGTATATATAGTCATACCTTACAAACAGCTAATCCTTCATAAATTCTTGTTGTAATTGTGGAATAATTTGGAAAACACCCGACAAGTAATTTATCGTTTTTTTTTTTCATGTTTAGCTTTATTCCATTCCTTCCTGTCAGGAAGTGATTTGCGTTCCAAGGTATACCAGGGAGTTCCCTACTTTGACCCGCAATTAACCATTGCTAAAAATAGACTGGCTATAAAGTCCTAGACTGACTAAGCGATTTTGTAAAAGCCATGACTAAGGACGCTGCAAGCGTCAGAAACGCGTAGGCACCGCTTACACTGCCATAAATCCCCATTCTATCTGAGAATATTTTCCTACCATGCTATTGTTTTTAATTTTTTGATAATTCTACAATAAAACTTGGAAATAGTTTCCTTTTAAAAAAGACTTCAGAGAACTCAGCGCTGGATCCATTTTCTTTATCTTCCTTCTACCTTCTAGGGTAAACATGGTCATACACATAAGATCATGTTTGGCCAGAATGCAGCCCGAATATTTGTCCGTCATCCGGATTGCAATGTGCATGCGAAAAGTGGCTACTGATTGGCCGTTATAGGCCGATCATGCCCTATAAATATCATTTAAGCTGGCTATGGCCGACAATTTCCAACCTAACAGATCACATTTTAGGAAGAATGAAGGCTACTGTGGCCCATTGCGAACAATTCTTTGCGTAAAATTTTAAAATGATGGTCGGCCGAAATAATCAAAATCGGCCATTCCGGAGGACTTTTATGTTATGTGAGCTTGACTCTACTAACCACAATGCATTGTAAACTCCCATACATAACCAAGCAAACACACATCTTTAGTATTGTATATATGTTACATGCAAACTATTATGTTGCTTTGCTGGATAAACAAATCTCCTCATTGCCTCATTACTATGCAATGAAATAACAGTTTTACAGCTAAGCTTTTACGATGTTTTCCTGACCTCCCAAACTAGCCTGGAAGTTATATCTATTTCTAAGCTGTTTTTTAGATGGTCAGCCCTCATAATACGAAACCTTTGAGGCGTTCCTAATGAATATTTTAAGATGACTAATCCAATTAATTTTAAAGCTTTTGAGCTTCTTTAGCTCTCAAGCCAACGTTATGAACAAAGAATAAACATTAAAAACAAAATAATCCTATTCTTCTTTTTCTACTGGGATTACACGCCGTAAAACAATTACGTCCAGAGGCCAATATGCCTTTTTCTAAGATGTTCATATTTATTATGCTATAATGTTTCACTGTCTCAGAAACCATTTAATGAGGAATCATAGATGTCACTGAAAAGTCACCATTTCCTATAAGGGCTATAAAATAAATTATTTCATTCAACAAGAGATTTTTTTGTAGAAAAATTTGGTATATGTTTAATTATTATTGCTGTTTGCCGTACTATATATCTTCACATTTTAAAATGTCAGCAATGCTCCCAAGAATAATCATATAATTTCCATCTCCCATGGGTTCAGAGGCAGAAACTGCTCTAAGATAAGGCCTGATGATTATTTTTTTTCCGAAGCAGGCAAAAAAACGCCCCCGGGATAAAAAAAAAAACGCCTCTACCTTCCATTGAAATCAATGAAGGGAGATTTGGGATGATTTGTGGCGCTTATTTTGATGTGGTTTCTATGTCAATATCAGCTATAAAAACCGGCGTGTGTACTGGGCCTTTCTTCTAAACTCTTTTATTCGTTTTATAACAAGTATTTAGTCATACAAATATACATTCTTGGTATACCAAGCAAGCTGAAGAATATAAAAAGTGGACAGAAGCAAGCTCAAAAAAACTCTTTTCACTTCACCTTATACTACTCCTTCGTGAGAAATAGGTCTAAGCTACACGAGTGATTTCTAGAAGTGCAATAATGCTACACGCAAATGTAAGTCAGATGGCTGGCTTGCTATGTGCTAAGTCAATTCCAAGATAGTGCTACTGATTATGTTTAATTTTGGGTTCTCATCCATTTTCCTTAGAACTAACAGTTATTGCTGTGCAATTTAATGATACCTCTTAAAAGGCCAGTGAAATGACCATTTTTATAGTCCATTTTGCAATACAGTGAGTATCTAATGTTATATACTCTACAGTATATACTCTACAGTGCCAATTCCCCAATGACATGATAGATAAAATGCACAGCACAAGGCACAGTGACCAATACCATACACAGAGGCAAGTCTCTCATGGCTAGTGGAATATATCATGTACTTAATATGTCGTTTCCATTTTCCATGAGGCCAATGTAATGTTCTGCACAAATTTCCTTGAAAGCTAGAAATATGCAATGTACAGGACTTATTTTCATAATGGCAAAAGGTTTATTTATTTGTACCTATTCCTTTGAATTCTTTTAGCTCAGCAGCTCATGTGTGTTTACTGCCAACAGCAGTACTGTTATGCGCAATCCCTCCTTCTATATGACATTTTACTTCAAGATTTTTAACTCCTTCCCGCCGCAGTCATTTTTCGGATTTTAATTTAAATTTTTTTCCTCTCCACCTTCCAAGAGGCATAACTTTTTTATTTTTCCATCGACATAGTCTAAGGCTGGGTTCACACGTGGCGGAATTTCACTTAAATTCCGCTGCGGACACTCCGCAGCGTTAATCCGCAGCGGAGCCGTTTCTCCATTGACTTCCACTTTAATTTAGCAGTGTTCGTTTAGACGATGCGTAAAATTCCCCTGCGGAGCATAGGCTGCGGAGTGGAATTTGGTGTCCGCAGCATGCTCTGTCTGTTGCGGAGCAGTGGCGGACTGGTTGCGGACTCATGGCGGAATTTCTCCATTGACTTCAATGGAGATTCTAATTTCCGCAATGAAGTCCGCAGCTGTCATGCACATGTTATGTGTGCTGCGGATGCGTTTTGCTTTTTTAACTTGACATTTCTTCATTCTGGCTGGACCTATGTATTTCTAGGTCTACAGCCAGACTGAGGAAGTCAATGGGGCTCCCGTAATGACGGGAGCGTTGCTAGGAGACGTCAGTAAATAGTCACTGTCCAGGGTGCTGAAAGAGTTAAGCGATCGGCAGTAACTGTTTCTGCACCCTGGACAGTGACTACCGATCCCAATATACAGCTACCTGTAAAAAAAATTGAAGTTCATACTCACCGAGAACTCCCTGCTTCTGTCTCCAGTCCGGCCTCCCAGGATGACGTTTCAGTCTAAGTGACGGCTGCAGTCAATCACAGGCCAATAACAGGCTGCAGCGGTCACATGGACTGCCGCGTCATCCAGGGAGGTCGGGCTGGATGCCGAAGGAGGGACGCGTCACCAAGACAACGGCCGGTAAGTATGAATTTCTTTGACTTTCACAAGGGAAAGTGCTGTCCCTTCTCTCTATCCTGCACTGATAGAGAGAAGGGAAGCACTTTTCCCGCAGTCCGCAGCAGCTAGTCCGCATCAATTTACTGCACATTTGGGCAGATCCGCAGCCGTAATCCGCAACCCGGATTAGGTGCGGCATTGATGCGGACAGTTGCGGAGGAATTCCGCCACGTGGGGGCATGCCCTAATGGGGCTTCATTTTCGCGGGACGAGTTGTAGTTTTTTATGACACCATTTATTGTACCATATAATGTAGTAGGAAATGGGGAAAAAAATATTTGTGGGATGTAAAAAAAAAAAAAAGAGTGATTCCTCCATTGTTTTTTGCACTTCGTTTTTAGGGCATTTACTGTGCAATTAAAACACATGTTAACTTTATTCTGTGGGTCAATATGATTACGGCGATACCAACTTTATATTCTTTTTTTTATATTTTACTACTTTTAAGTAAAAACTAATTGTAAAAAATAAAATTTATTTTGTGTCATCAAATTCTGAGAGCCATAACTTTTTTATTTTTCCGTCGATTGAGCGTTATGAGGTCTTATTTTTTGTGGGAGCATCTGTCGTTTTTATTGGTGCCATGCAAGTTTTAGATCACTTTTTATTTCATTTTTTTGTGTGAGGTCAGCTGACCAATAAATTGATAGTGATTCTGTCATTTTACTTGTGTGTATTAAATAATGTTATATTGTAATACTTCAGACTTTTACGGTTATGGCGATACCAATTGTGTTTGTCTTATTTTTTGTACATAATTTTTTTTAATTTAACTTATTTTTGCTTTTTTTACTGATCCCCATAGGGGACTCGAACCAGCGAAGGTTGGTTTGCTTGCACTATATACTGCAATACTATTGTATTGCAGTATATCGTGTTTTTGACAGGTACCTATTAAGCCCTGCTGGAGGAGTACAAAGATGGCAGACCTGAGGGCCTTCATTAGGACCCCAGTCTGCCATGCCTACCATCGGCACCCTGAAATTGCATTGCGGTGGGGCGGATAGGCTGTCAGAGTGGGATGTCCCCTTCTTTCTAATGCTTTAGATGCTGCGGTCGCTGTTGACCATGGCATTTAAGGGGCCAGACGACCGGGATCGCGCTTGAGCGCGATTCCGCTAATTACCTAAAGTGTCGACTGTAACAAACAGTCGGCACACGCGTTGTATGGAGCAGGCACAGCCGGCGAGTCTGTCCCATACTTTCCCTTCCTGGCTATGATGCAAGTATACGTCATACATCGGGATGGGCTAATCTAGAATATTAAAACTGCTTGTCTATGCTAGACTGTTGGACACTACACCATAACAGGCATCACCATGGTAACGCATTAACAGCAACGGAGAGACATGATGATGGGTGTTATGAGGTATTGCTCCTGCATCACACTCACCTATGGCTGTGTCCACAGGTGTGTAATCTCCAGCATGATGACTCGCCATGGCGGCAATGTGCCGATTTGCATGTTGTATTAGTACTATATATACCCCTTAAATGTTATACACCACTGACTCCTGATGAAGCTATTTGCCAGTGAAACGCGCGTCGAGGACAATGTCCCTTTTGTTTGCCCTCAATATCACACATTTAGTGAATCTTTCTAATCACTACATATTTTTTTTACTGGAGAGTATATGTAGTGCCGCATGGCTTGTTGCATGGTAACTTATTTAAGAATACATATAGAGCAGGAATCCAGCCCCTGTGACTTCTTTTCTATATAAGCATAATTGCTAACCATTTCCCTTAGCACCAAATGTCTCTCATGTCTTTTTTATTACATGAAGTATAGGTTAGGAATGAATCGAGGGGATTATTTGCCTATTATATATTTACATGTGCAATAATATTTCTGATACTGGAATATATTTTCCGTTAGGGTAAGTCCACAAGTAACGTAAATACTGCGAATTTTCCATAACGGATTTCATTGTGGAAAATCCGCAGCATAATACAGTAGAGGCAAAGTTAATGAGATTTGAACAATGCTCATTCACATGCAGCATAGAAAACCCACCGAAAAAAAAGTCTAGAAATTGACCTGCAGTGTGTTTTTTTTTTATCTGCAGCATGTCAATTTATGTTGCGAGAATCACTGGTTTTCTGTTGCGGGTTTTCCCCATTGAATCCAATGGGAGGTAAAACCTGCAACAAATAGCAGATGTTGCTATTTTTGTGTCGGAAAAGCTGCGATTCCGCTGCAGAAATCACAACTCAGAAAAAACAAAACCTATACTTACCCAGATCTCTATGCTCCTGTGTCTAGCCCGGCTTCCAGGGATGATGTTTCATTCCATGTGACTACTGCAGCCAATCACAGGCTGCAGCGGTCACACTGGATGAAACGTCATCCCAGGAGGCCGGGCTGAGGGACATCAGAGGGACGTATCACTATGGCTAAGGGTAAGTATAGACTTTTTAACGTGCTGTTTTTCCGCAGCACACATTCCGGACAAAAAACTGCACCACAATTTGGTGAGGTTTTTCGGCTGGAATTCCCTGCGGTCCAGGGTGGATATGCTGTGTACCTTTATGCAGTGTATCCGCCCTGTGTGAACATACCCTTATATGGGCTATACCATCTAAGCTCCATCTGTTCCCCTATTTATATTAATGATTATCGGGTTTTTGTTATTACCTAATGAAGGCTCTTTTTTGGTTTGCTGTATTTTTTGGAAGGTTTACGCATGACATTTGATCCTACCTTGTATTGAGGGTTACGTATGTATAGGTTATACATATAGAAAATTGTGGAGGCTAAAACTTTTTTTGATTTTAGCCTTCATTGTCTAAATTAGGGAAAAAAAATCTCTATTGACAGGAAATAAAGTGATCGGCAATTCTGATATGGGAAATGTGCTGTTTGTTCCTTTATCTCTATTTACAACTCAGTCAAGTTTGTTGAAGGATCAGTTAAATCGTATAGGCCATTAACAGGGCGTCTAGGGTATAGGTTGGAGGTCGGGACTGTCACTTGAGTAGGGGCGTTGCTCTAATTAGGCACGGTGACCTGGTAAGGTTTAACAGGGTCTGTTTGTTTTCCCTATAGCATTCTATGACCAATCCTCTTTTTTAAAGGAGAACCTCCTTTATTTTATCAATATAAAGTAAAAGTTACGTTGAATTGTGAAGTTTTTTTGTGTGTTTTTTTTTCTGTAACTTGACTATAAGTTTTTCTTATATAACCGCTGGCTATTAACTGGCCTACCAAAGCCGTTACATTTTTTTGCTCTGTGAAAACTTGCAGTATGTAAGATGAGAAATAAACATCTATTGCTTGTTGTTAATTGTCTTTTGATCTTCATTTTGGTTTTGATTTCTTACATAATTGATATAATAGATAATGCTCTGTTCACTCTGCCTTTAGGCTATTCCCTGACTGTATACTGGATGCTTGGAGTTGTTGCTCTTTACAAGTACAAGCTTTATTTTTTTATCAGTAATCTCTTATTGGACCATGAAAAAAATGAAAACTTAGAACTTTCTTCATATTTATGTAGTGAAAGTAAAACATGTAATAAGACACATTGTTGTAGACATTAAATGAGGATGTAATTACATTTTCAATACAAATCTTGTCAGATACATGTTAAGTAACAACAAGGTCATTACAGGTCCGAGCCATTTTTTGATTTTTTCAGTCATTTTTCACACCCTGCCTTCCAAGAGTCATAACTTTTTCCGTCAATAGAGTGGTGTGAGGGCTTATATTTTGCGGGAGGAGCTGTAGTTTCTAATGGCACAATTTAAAGTACTATATAATGTTCTGGGAATCTGAAAAATGTTTTTGCTAGGCTGAAATTGGAAAAAACTGTGATTCCTCCATAGTTTTTTGGGTTTCATTTTTACAACTTTCATCGTGTGGTAAAAACAAACAGCTCAACTTTATTCTGTGGCTCAACACGATTACGGTGATATCAAATTTATATATTTTTTTTATATTTTATATTTATATTTTTTTATATTTTACTACTTTGTTAAAAAGAAATAGTTTTGTTTCACCACATTCTGAGAGCCATAACTTTTTTTATTTTTTCGTGCATTGAGCGGTGTGAGGGCTTATTTTTTGTGAGACGAGCTGTAGCTTTTATTGGTACCATTTGTTGGAACATACTTTTTGATCACCTTTTGTTACATTTTTTTGGGGAGCTTAGTTGACCAAAAAACAGCGATTTGGGCGGTTTACAGTTTAGATTTTTTACGGCGTTCACCATGTGCGTTAAATAATGCTATATTGTAATATTCAGACTTTTATCAACTCAGCAAAACCAAGTATGTTAACTTTTTTCTTTTTTACATAACTTTAGAGGAAAAATGGGAAAAACGTTATTTAACTTTTTTTTTTACTCAGTTTATTAGCCCCCCTAGGGGACTTGAACCAGCGATCGTTACTAATGTATTGCAGAATATTGTCATTTTTACAGGCATCTGTTAAGCCCTACCACAGGCAGGACTTAACAGAGGCAGAGTGAAGGCTGTCCTGGGGGCCTTCATTAGGCCCCTGGGCTGCCATGACAACCATCGTTCTCAATGAATGTGGGGGATGAGCAGTCGGACAGGGGAGCCCCCCTCTCTCTAACGCCTCAGATGCTGCGGTCAAATGCTGACCGCGGCATTTGAGGGGATAAACGGCTAGGAACAGCGCGATTGCTGTTTCTGGCTGTTAGTCCCAGGTGTCAGCTGTAAAACACAGCCGACACCTGCAGCGTATGGAGCGCGCTAAGCGCGTGAGCGTGCTCCATACTTCTCGGACGACCCTAGACTGATTGAATAAGTAGGCTTGGGGTATGTTATTAGATCCAGCTGGTCTACCATTGCCAAACTGAAGGGCTTTGTGTAAATCTCCAAAGTGGTGTTATTATTAGTTTGACTGTTAGCAGATGCCTCAGTATTATATTATATTTTATCTTGCAAATTTTAATTGTGAAGTCAAAGATAGTGTCCCAGAAAGTTTTAAGAGAAATGCCAGACCACCATGTGTGCAGATATGTCCCTTTGTCTCAGTTACACCAAGAACATGTTGCTGGAATAGACAGATACCCCCTGTGATTCTTGACTGGCATGGTATAACAACACAACATAATTTTGTATTTGCACATTCCTGCAAAGCAATATCTGGCACATTGATGACAATAATTTAGTGGAGTAGCATGTTTCAGTTAAGAACTTTTCATATTGGGTAATGTCTCTATCTAGAGGACAGTTAGTGATATACTGTAAGATAAGACGTAGTAAGTAACGGAGTAAATGTATTTTGGGAAGCAACGGGGTGGTTTGCCATACATAAAAGTAAGGCAGAGTGCCACTTGTTAGGATAGAGTCCAGACATGCATTTTAGCAGCTTGAAATACAATGTGATACTGTAGTTGGATTTCCCTTTATAAGTCTATTAGATTTGAGACTAAAGTTAGAGGTGAATGTGTTGGACTGAGGGTTTTTGAAAAAGTGGGCCAAGCTTTGAGATGGGTTTTTGTAAGTTTGTTGGTGGAGAAGTGTGACCCTTTTAGTACGACTAGGGGGCCAGGAGCATCTATTGTAGGGCAGAGTTTGTTGTTGGGTTGCGGTATCCATTCTTCCGTTATCATAAGAAGAGATGCTTGCCTATGTACCCTTTTTACACTGGGTAGTGCTAGTGTGGTGTTTATTTTGGGGTGCTTGTTATTCCATGTGTAGTTCTAGAGTAAGGACTTTGCTTTTGTGAAGAAGGATTGTAGAGAGCATTTGGAAAAGGTAGCAGTTACAGGAGGATTAAGGAGGATTAAGTCTTTCGCTCGGTTCTTTCTGCCCATCCAGGGGATGAAAGGAGCTGACCCATGAATTCATCAAACTCTTAGGGTTTTGTAACAATAGCAAATCACTTAGCATGAATAAGTCAGGCCAATGACAGCACAAATTTATGTCTAAGTATGTCATGTGCTTTGGTAGCCAGGTGCTGTATTTGGGGCGGGTTTATGTTTATACCTAGTGCTATAGAAATGAGACAAATTCCCGAATTGATTAAAGATGTTGATGATAGCTGGTATTACTTTTGCTGGGTCAGACATTATTATTAAAAGGCCGTCTGCAAAGGCAGCTGTTTTATGTTGTGTATTTCTCTTTTTTATACTTTTAATGCAGGGGCATTGTCTAATGGTTTGCAATAATGTCTCCATTACTAGGACAAAACGTTAAGGAGATAAGGGGTATCCCCATCTTGTGTTTTATTTATTTGTATCATGGCCGTGGACTTTGAGTACATTTGCATTATAGCTCATATGAAAACTGCAAGAAGATCATAGTATCATAGTATCTCAGAACCTCCTGCTTATACGTTCATCCACCACAGGGGTGAATGATAAGAGTGGATAGTCGGTTTTATCTTGACACTAATTACATTTGCTAAGATGGATCTTGAGAGGAAAACATAGTCAAAGCTATGGTATGAGTTATGGGATGTAGAGAAGTGTGTATAATTCAGATCTGCTGGATGAATGGGTCTCCATGTATCTACAAGAGAATTTTTAAAAGGGATTTTTTTAATGCCCACGAGTGTTCTAAATGATAATGAGGATTTCTTAGAAAAGGAGTCTAGTAAAGGGTCTAACGTAATATATTCAGATCACCCCCTATCACCAGAGTTCACTCTATGAATGACTGAAAAGTATCAATAGTTTGAATGATCCATAATGGACTACCTGTGTTTGCCGCATAAAGGCTGTCAATAATGATCATTCCTACAAGGAACTTCTTAATAAGAATGTTTTAGTCTTTTTCTCCTAGCAAGTTGTCTTGTAATATAAAGGGGATGTGTTTCGCAAATGTAATGGCAGCACCCTTTGGGATGCCAGTTGGTGAAAAGGAGTAAAACCATTTGTTATAGTAAGCTCTATCAAAATTTGGCATCTTGTTACGTTTGATATGAGTTTCTTGAATTAATGCTGTGTCCACTTTCTTTTTTAAGATGAGCCATTACTTGAGACATCTTAAAAGGTGAATTGAGACTTCTGACATTATAAGAAGCTATTGTCCAAATCAATGAATTTTTAGCCATCATTGAACCAATGTATGCAAGTAACTAGATTTGGTATACCGCTATGGGGATAAGGATTATTTGTTTGGGATGGTAGTTTCAGAACGATGTTGGGTTCAGGGGATGTTTGTAGGTCAGGGATGTATATGAAATAAATAGATTGAGTGGGTGATCTAAATTGCAGGTAAGAACACATTATTTTGTGTCTGCATGGGTAGGCAAGGGCAAGAGATATTGAAATTTTAGCCATAGATATAGCAATAAACAACAAATAAACATTTCTGTGCTAGAACAGTATTCTAAAGTTAACGGAGAGTGGCGTAATCGAGCCATCCTTAAAAAATATATGTGTTATAAGTTAGCAACAGCAAGGACTTGTAAAGAAAAGAGACGTTAACTTTTAAGACTAACTGGAAGAAGTCTATTTTGATGTTGCTTAATCCTAAAATGGAAGGCCAGGTCTCACATAGGTTTGGGCTGGAGCTGGTAAGCTCCTTCACCTAACTTGGGTTGGGGATACAATGGTACCTGAGGGGTTTTATTGATCTCAATATAAAACCCACTATTATTACAGATAAAAGGAAAAATGAAGGTATGGAATAAGCTTCCCCTAACTTGAGCATCTAAAATTGTGCTGATGAAGATGGGGATTTTGCCTAAGGTCTTGCACTTTTTAGTAAACGCCCCAGTATAAAACCACAGTACATATTTAGAAACCCAGAATCCAAGCAGCCATGGATGAAAAACAGAGTGCAGTAACATCACATACACATATTAGGGATGGAGGACTTTCATTCCCATATACTGCTATGCAGGTCAACTCCAACAATTGGTGGGGGGAGGGAAGATACCTAGAAACATTCTGTCTAAGGCAGAGAAATATAGGGTTAATAACTTATATGGTTTTTTGGAGTCTAAGTTTTTACAGTGGAGTATCAAACACCCAAAGTTAACTTACTCTATACCGCAAGATGCAACATAAAATATAGAATAGGACTAAGAATATGGAGCGAGTCTATAACTTCTTGTATATTACCACCCTTTGGTCTAATTATTTTATTCTGCAATTTGGACCTGACATAGAGTGTAGGTTTTAGTACAAATGTATTACTATCAAATTAAGCAAGTTTGTAAATAAGAATTTAAAGTCTTTTAAAGCGATGCAAAGGGAAGTTTCTCTTCCACATATGGTTATTTGCACTATCCACAAATTTCACACCTGTTTAATTTTTTTTTAAATAAGTCAAAAATTTGTGACACAAGAATTTTATAAATTCTATAGGAAATGTATTGATTAGGCAGAGTAAAAGAAAAGGTTTGAAATGTGCTTTATATAAAATAATGCTGGATATTTTTTTGTAAAGCGCACGCCCACATGAGTAAGAATAGCTGGGTTAAGGAAGTAGGGGAGAATGTATTCATTCTACATGTCTGCGTGGTCTTGCAGAAATTTCTACAACAAATCTGCCACGTGTGAATATACCCTAACATTGAACTATACTGTAGCAACTTCAAAATTGATTCACAGATGTCTATGTTATTCAGTGGTACTCAGATATTGTGCGCTACTTTAAAGACACAATTTTTCCTCTGAAACAGGTCTTTTAGCTCTCTTTTAGACCTATGAAAAATTATTTCCCCACTAATCTTAGCAGGAAGCACTTCAGGCACTGACTGCCTAGATGGCCATATACTGCAGGTCAGACTGACAAACCTTGATCCCATGGGTTTTCACTGAAGAGAATTCCAAATCAGCTGTCAGACCATAATTTTAATGCTTGAGCATGACATAGCACCAGTTAAACTCAATATCGTCTACTATATATCCTCCATTATATATAATGACTGTCCCTGAAGTACATTAGTGGTACGATACAAGCATCATCGGAGAAGGCTCTTGGCATTTGCTAAATGTTGCCCAATGAAGTATAAAGCAGGGGTTTGCTTGACAGGTAATATACTGAACTGGTGTAAACCTTGAGCAATTGTGTTTATAACACCTTTTTTCACAGGGCTAAAATTTGGAAATACATACATTAGATCAACTATGGTCCACCCCTAGTTATTTGACTATTAGCACAATAGTAAGATTACATCACATACAACAGGTTAATTCTGACCATGTGCAGTTATTTTCGGATTGCAGTTACAATTCCTGTACATACAAGATCATAATGTAAAACTAATGCCATTGTATGGCCATTTACAAGGCAAAATCAGGTCAAAGGGATACTCTGGGTAAAACATATACACTGTATAATGCCTAGTGCATCACACATGGATTCAAAACACACTAGAGAGAATTCTTGTGTCATGCACCACCCTCTCCGGCCCTGCACTAGACATACATACATACATACCAACCATCCAGGATACAGCGGAAGGGTATGTTCACACGCAAACTTAAAAACGTCTGAAAATACGGAGCTGTTTTCAAGGGAAAACAGCTCCTGATTTTCAGACGTTTTTTAAGCCACTCACAATTTTTGCTGCGTTTTTTACAGCCGTTTTTTGAGCTGTATTCCATAGAGTCAATGAAAAATGGCTCCAATGTATATGAAATAAATAGATTGAGTGGGTGATCTAAATTGCAGGTAAGAACACATTATTTTGTGTCTGCATGGGTAGGCAAGGGCAAGAGATATTGAAATTTTAGCCATAGATATAGCAATAAACAACAAATAAACATTTCTGTGCTAGAACAGTATTCTAAAGTTAACGGAGAGTGGCGTAATCGAGCCATCCTTAAAAAATATATGTGTTATAAGTTAGCAACAGCAAGGACTTGTAAAGAAAAGAGACGTTAACTTTTAAGACTAACTGGAAGAAGTCTATTTTGATGTTGCTTAATCCTAAAATGGAAGGCCAGGTCTCACATAAGTTTGGGCTGGAGCTGGTAAGCTCCTTCACCTAACTTGGGTTGGGGATACAATGGTACCTGAGGGGTTTTATTGATCTCAATATAAAACCCACTATTATTACAGATAAAAGGAAAAATGAAGGTATGGAATAAGCTTCCCCTAACTTGAGCATCTAAAATTGTGCTGATGAAGATGGGGATTTTGCCTAAGGTCTTGCACTTTTTAGTAAACGCCCCAGTATAAAACCACAGTACATATTTAGAAACCCAGAATCCAAGCAGCCATGGATGAAAAACAGAGTGCAGTAACATCACATACACATATTAGGGATGGAGGACTTTCATTCCCATATACTGCTATGCAGGTCAACTCCAACAATTGGTGGGGGGAGGGAAGATACCTAGAAACATTCTGTCTAAGGCAGAGAAATATAGGGTTAATAACTTATATGGTTTTTTGGAGTCTAAGTTTTTACAGTGGAGTATCAAACACCCAAAGTTAACTTACTCTATACCGCAAGATGCAACATAAAATATAGAATAGGACTAAGAATATGGAGCGAGTCTATAACTTCTTGTATATTACCACCCTTTGGTCTAATTATTTTATTCTGCAATTTGGACCTGACATAGAGTGTAGGTTTTAGTACAAATGTATTACTATCAAATTAAGCAAGTTTGTAAATAAGAATTTAAAGTCTTTTAAAGCGATGCAAAGGGAAGTTTCTCTTCCACATATGGTTATTTGCACTATCCACAAATTTCACACCTGTTTAAATTTTTTTTAAATAAGTCAAAAATTTGTGACACAAGAATTTTATAAATTCTATAGGAAATGTATTGATTAGGCAGAGTAAAAGAAAAGGTTTGAAATGTGCTTTATATAAAATAATGCTGGATATTTTTTTGTAAAGCGCACGCCCACATGAGTAAGAATAGCTGGGTTAAGGAAGTAGGGGAGAATGTATTCATTCTACATGTCTGCGTGGTCTTGCAGAAATTTCTACAACAAATCTGCCACGTGTGAATATACCCTAACATTGAACTATACTGTAGCAACTTCAAAATTGATTCACAGATGTCTATGTTATTCAGTGGTACTCAGATATTGTGCGCTACTTTAAAGACACAATTTTTCCTCTGAAACAGGTCTTTTAGCTCTCTTTTAGACCTATGAAAAATTATTTCCCCACTAATCTTAGCAGGAAGCACTTCAGGCACTGACTGCCTAGATGGCCATATACTGCAGGTCAGACTGACAAACCTTGATCCCATGGGTTTTCACTGAAGAGAATTCCAAATCAGCTGTCAGACCATAATTTTAATGCTTGAGCATGACATAGCACCAGTTAAACTCAATATCGTCTACTATATATCCTCCATTATATATAATGACTGTCCCTGAAGTACATTAGTGGTACGATACAAGCATCATCGGAGAAGGCTCTTGGCATTTGCTAAATGTTGCCCAATGAAGTATAAAGCAGGGGTTTGCTTGACAGGTAATATACTGAACTGGTGTAAACCTTGAGCAATTGTGTTTATAACACCTTTTTTCACAGGGCTAAAATTTGGAAATACATACATTAGATCAACTATGGTCCACCCCTAGTTATTTGACTATTAGCACAATAGTAAGATTACATCACATACAACAGGTTAATTCTGACCATGTGCAGTTATTTTCGGATTGCAGTTACAATTCCTGTACATACAAGATCATAATGTAAAACTAATGCTATTGTATGGCCATTTACAAGGCAAAATCAGGTCAAAGGGATACTCTGGGTAAAACATATACACTGTATAATGCCTAGTGCATCACACATGGATTCAAAACACACTAGAGAGAATTCTTGTGTCATGCACCACCCTCTCCGGCCCTGCACTAGACATACATACATACATACCAACCATCCAGGATACAGCGGAAGGGTATGTTCACACGCAAACTTAAAAACGTCTGAAAATACGGAGCTGTTTTCAAGGGAAAACAGCTCCTGATTTTCAGACGTTTTTTAAGCCACTCACAATTTTTGCTGCGTTTTTTACAGCCGTTTTTTGAGCTGTATTCCATAGAGTCAATGAAAAATGGCTCCAATGTATATGAAATAAATAGATTGAGTGGGTGATCTAAATTGCAGGTAAGAACACATTATTTTGTGTCTGCATGGGTAGGCAAGGGCAAGAGATATTGAAATTTTAGCCATAGATATAGCAATAAACAACAAATAAACATTTCTGTGCTAGAACAGTATTCTAAAGTTAACGGAGAGTGGCGTAATCGAGCCATCCTTAAAAAATATATGTGTTATAAGTTAGCAACAGCAAGGACTTGTAAAGAAAAGAGACGTTAACTTTTAAGACTAACTGGAAGAAGTCTATTTTGATGTTGCTTAATCCTAAAATGGAAGGCCAGGTCTCACATAGGTTTGGGCTGGAGCTGGTAAGCTCCTTCACCTAACTTGGGTTGGGGATACAATGGTACCTGAGGGGTTTTATTGATCTCAATATAAAACCCACTATTATTACAGATAAAAGGAAAAATGAAGGTATGGAATAAGCTTCCCCTAACTTGAGCATCTAAAATTGTGCTGATGAAGATGGGGATTTTGCCTAAGGTCTTGCACTTTTTAGTAAACGCCCCAGTATAAAACCACAGTACATATTTAGAAACCCAGAATCCAAGCAGCCATGGATGAAAAACAGAGTGCAGTAACATCACATACACATATTAGGGATGGAGGACTTTCATTCCCATATACTGCTATGCAGGTCAACTCCAACAATTGGTGGGGGGAGGGAAGATACCTAGAAACATTCTCTCTAAGGCAGAGAAATATAGGGTTAATAACTTATATGGTTTTTTGGAGTCTAAGTTTTTACAGTGGAGTATCAAACACCCAAAGTTAACTTACTCTATACCGCAAGATGCAACATAAAATATAGAATAGGACTAAGAATATGGAGCGAGTCTATAACTTCTTGTATATTACCACCCTTTGGTCTAATTATTTTATTCTGCAATTTGGACCTGACATAGAGTGTAGGTTTTAGTACAAATGTATTACTATCAAATTAAGCAAGTTTGTAAATAAGAATTTAAAGTCTTTTAAAGCGATGCAAAGGGAAGTTTCTCTTCCACATATGGTTATTTGCACTATCCACAAATTTCACACCTGTTTAAATTTTTTTTAAATAAGTCAAAAATTTGTGACACAAGAATTTTATAAATTCTATAGGAAATGTATTGATTAGGCAGAGTAAAAGAAAAGGTTTGAAATGTGCTTTATATAAAATAATGCTGGATATTTTTTTGTAAAGCGCACGCCCACATGAGTAAGAATAGCTGGGTTAAGGAAGTAGGGGAGAATGTATTCATTCTACATGTCTGCGTGGTCTTGCAGAAATTTCTACAACAAATCTGCCACGTGTGAATATACCCTAACATTGAACTATACTGTAGCAACTTCAAAATTGATTCACAGATGTCTATGTTATTCAGTGGTACTCAGATATTGTGCGCTACTTTAAAGACACAATTTTTCCTCTGAAACAGGTCTTTTAGCTCTCTTTTAGACCTATGAAAAATTATTTCCCCACTAATCTTAGCAGGAAGCACTTCAGGCACTGACTGCCTAGATGGCCATATACTGCAGGTCAGACTGACAAACCTTGATCCCATGGGTTTTCACTGAAGAGAATTCCAAATCAGCTGTCAGACCATAATTTTAATGCTTGAGCATGACATAGCACCAGTTAAACTCAATATCGTCTACTATATATCCTCCATTATATATAATGACTGTCCCTGAAGTACATTAGTGGTACGATACAAGCATCATCGGAGAAGGCTCTTGGCATTTGCTAAATGTTGCCCAATGAAGTATAAAGCAGGGGTTTGCTTGACAGGTAATATACTGAACTGGTGTAAACCTTGAGCAATTGTGTTTATAACACCTTTTTTCACAGGGCTAAAATTTGGAAATACATACATTAGATCAACTATGGTCCACCCCTAGTTATTTGACTATTAGCACAATAGTAAGATTACATCACATACAACAGGTTAATTCTGACCATGTGCAGTTATTTTCGGATTGCAGTTACAATTCCTGTACATACAAGATCATAATGTAAAACTAATGCTATTGTATGGCCATTTACAAGGCAAAATCAGGTCAAAGGGATACTCTGGGTAAAACATATACACTGTATAATGCCTAGTGCATCACACATGGATTCAAAACACACTAGAGAGAATTCTTGTGTCATGCACCACCCTCTCCGGCCCTGCACTAGACATACATACATACATACCAACCATCCAGGATACAGCGGAAGGGTATGTTCACACGCAAACTTAAAAACGTCTGAAAATACGGAGCTGTTTTCAAGGGAAAACAGCTCCTGATTTTCAGACGTTTTTTAAGCCACTCACAATTTTTGCTGCGTTTTTTACAGCCGTTTTTGGAGCTGTATTCCATAGAGTCAATGAAAAATGGCTCCAAAAACGTCCCAAGAAGTGACCTGCACTTCTTTTTCAAAACGGCCGCGTAAAAAAATGGCCCATCGGAACAGAACGCCGTTTTTCCCATTGAAATCAATGGGCAGCTGTTTGGAGGCGTTCTGCTTCCGATTTTTCGGCCGTTTTTTGGGCGTTTACGGCCCGAAAAACGGGCGAAAATAGGCCGTGTGAACATACCCGAACAGTCCTGGATGCCGGGCGATGTCTCGCTGTTCCGGACGGCCGGTGGTATGTCCCGCTGTCAACTGTATCTGCGTGATCAGGATGCAGATACAGTTGAATCCAATGCTGAAGCAAGGAACTGTCAGCTCTCTGCTTCTGCATTCACTGTCCACTCATCAAGGACTCCCCGGCCACAGCGTTATACAGTTCTGAGCACAGGGAAGCTCTTGATGTTACTGTCCATATATGGACAGTAATGTTGGGCTTTCAACTATGTAGTGTCCGGCCAGAGTAATGCAAGCTCTCTGGTCACGAAATCCTGTCTTGGGAAAGCCCTTGCCGTCACTGTCCATATATGGAGAGTGACATTAGTGGCTCCTCTGGCAATGCTCTGGCCGGGGATTCTGGCATCTCAAAGCACCTAAGATCACTGGACAGTGATGTCAGGGGCTCCTCCTGTAGTAGAATTCCCTGCCAGAGCGTTGCCAATGCTCTGGCTGGGGATTCCTCTTCTGGAAAAGCCCCTGGTGTCACGATCCATGTATGTACAGTGACGTCAGGGGCTACTTCTGGAGCGGAATCCCCGGCCAGAGCGTTGCCGACGCTCTTGTCGGAAATTCCACTCCTAGAGGGAGCGCCTGGCGTCACTGTCCATATATGATTACCAGCCCCCCTGTAGAATCCCCGCCCCCCCCCCCTGTAGACAGGCCCTATTGTTATTGCTGTTTACAGGGGGTGGCACTATCTTCAAGGGGGGTGTGGGCACTGTGGCACTATATGGGCACTATCTACTGGGGACACTGTGGTGCTATCTACATGGGCACTGTGGCACTATCTAAGTGGGCACTGGCACTTTATATGTGGGCACTTGCACTAGGGGCAGCTAAGGGAGCATTATATTGTATGGAGACAGCTAAGGCGGCATTATACTGTATGGGGCAACTATGGGGCATTATACTGTATGGGGCAGTTATAAAGGCATTATACTGTATGGGGGAGTAGTGGGGGTATTATACTGTATTGGGCAGCTATGGGGCATTATACAGTATGGGGCAGCAATGGGGCATTATACTGTAAGGGGGAATTTGTGTGGGCATTATACTGTCTGGGGGCAGATATGCTGTACAGGGGCAGTTTAGAGGCATTATATTATATGGGGGCAGCTATGGGGGCATTATACTGTATGGGGGAATTTGTGTGGGCATTATACTGTATGGGGGCAGCTATGGGGGCATTATGCTGTAGGGCAGCTATGGGGCATTATATTATCTGGGGCAGCTATGGGGGCAATATACAGTGTGGGGGGTTCTATGGGGGCATTATACTGCTGGAAGGCACTATGGAAGCATGATACTGTGTGGGCTGAACTGGGTGTGTATGGGCAGTGACTGGACGGGATTAGAGGCGTGGCTTAAAACATGCGCAGCATCAATTGTCCCTCTTTGCGATTCTTGAAAGTTGGGAGATACAGACATAGCACAGTCAGTTCCTTTAAAACTGCAAAATTTAACGAAAGTATCAGTGAGTGCTCAAGTAAGTACAGTTCAATATGTAGTGGTCTGTCTATGAAAATCTTCCGGCTCAATGCTGAATTGGTAAAAACTCAAGTCAGAGAACACAGGTAATATAATGATCACCATACTATTAACTAAAAGAAACATGGAAAGATGAGAAGTGACCAGACCTACCAGTGTCATCAATCTTATACTAAATTATCTATCCACCACTTACAGGCTCTAACCTGTTAACTGCCAGCTCAAATTTTAATATGTTACGCAGACAGTGACATTAAATGTGTTAAAATTTGAATATATTCCCAGATCTCATTGGTAACTGAAGCTGGATATGAGCATTGTTATCACAGCTATGCAGCAGCTAATGATAACCGTGCACCAGCTCTATTGTACTGCTGTATAATCTGTCTTTTATTCCTTTCCCTAGTCACAGTAACTGACGCCCCTTATCTTTGCAACACGAGCCTCAATTTCCCCCATCATCTTCAGAAGACAAAGCCAGAGAGGCCTGCCCCTTGTCCCTGGAGAACCATCATTTTGTGAAATGTGGAATAAGTGCGTAAGGAAGAGACAAAAGAAATTTTTAACTAATAAAAAAAAAAATGGAAAACAAAAAAAATCAACTGTAATCTAGCATTGATATTACAGGAAGCGTTAAGGTGACATGAAATGTTAACATTCTAGGTATTGGAACGTTTTAGTTTTGTGTTTTATGCATTTAAAATAATCAGTACAATTTTAAGATATATATAATGCAGAATACAAAACAGTGTTTGGACTAAAATGGACATTATACCCTGTATCAGAGGTGTAGCTAGGTTCCCTGCACCCTGGACAAGGATTCAGATTGGCGCCCCCCCCCCAACTTCTCCCCCGACATTTCCTTCCCCCTTGACATGTTTGCTTTCTCTTCCAATCAATAAGGTGTAATATTTTTCCCTTTTTTATTAATGTAACTCGAGCATAAAACCATTTGTACATTTTACAAGCTATACAGTTATATAAAGGAGTTACCATAACAACAAATTAAACAAAAATACATTAGAGGTCACACCCGCTGCCCCCTTGTATATAGCACCACACACAGCCACCTTGTAGATAGCGCCACACACATCCCCCTGTAGATTGCTCCACACACAGCCCCCTGTAGATAGCTACACACACATTGCCCCCTTCTTGTAGATAGTGCCAGTCACAGTCCCCTTGTAGATAGTGCCACACAGCCCCCCTTGTAGATAGTGCCACACAGCCCCCCTGCAGATGGTGCCACACAGCCGCCTCTTTAGATGATGCCACGCAGCTCTCCCTTGCAGATGATGCCACACAGCCCTCCCTTGTAGATGGTGCCACACAGCCTCCCCTTATAGATGGTGCCACACAGCCCTCCCTTGCGGATGGTGCCACGCAGCCCCCCTTGCAGATGGTGCCACATAGCCCCCCTTGTAGATGATGCCACACAGCTCACATTGTAGATGGTGCCACACAGCCCCCCTTATAGATGCTGCCACACAGCCCGCTTGTAAATGGTGCCACACAGCCCCCCTGTAGATGGTGCCACACAGCCCCCCTGTAGATGGTGCCACACAGCCCCCCTGTAGATGGTGCCAGACAGCCCCCCCCTGTAGATTGTGCCAAACAGCCCCCCCTTGTAGATGATGCCACACAGAACCCCCCACTTGTAGAAATAAATAAAAATGACTTACCTAGCCCCGTTGCCTGCTCTGAGACCATTGCGTAGGCCGGAGTGATCCAGTGACGTCATTACGCCGGATAGGCTGCAGGCCTAAAATGGCCTGTAGCCTAGTGATGTTGGAGCAGGGAGCTAGTCCGCCATAGTATTCAATTGTATCTGCGTCCTGAGGACGCAGATACAATTGAATGTGGCAGCCGCTAGCACTGGGGGCCCCATCAGAGGATGGGACTGCCACAGAGCAGCCATATCAAAATAGCTGATCGCTGCTGATAGACGCCCTGCAGCTGCCCAGCATACAGGGCACCTATGAGCAACGATCAGCTGTTTTGATATGGCTGCTCTGCAGAGCCCCCCTTCCCTACATCATAGATGTGCCCGGTGCACATGCCCCGCCTGCCCCCCTAGCTACGCTCCTGCCCTGTATACAGAGCAAAAACAACTCCATAGAGGAAGCACCACATGTTGAACATATTGTTATCTCCCGATTGAACATAACTTTAATAGGCTTTCAATATCTGCTCAAAGATAGCACTTCTTGTCTCTGATAAGCATCTATTATAGTGACTAAAGGCAACTTCTTTCCAAAATGTTCTGCATAGGAAACAGCTTCTTACAAGTAAAACACCCAAGACAACTTATTTTCTTCTGAATGAACAGATCTCACTAGTAACCTTATTCGTGTTTTTTTCCTTCTTTGTATACATGGTATAATGATCGAAAAAAGTCTGAAAGTAAACTAATAAGGGTATTTTGCTAATCCCTCTGCTTTGTAAAATAATGATTTGAGTGTATAACTGTGAACATCCATATCTTGTATGCTCTTCATTTCTACACAATTGTTATTTACATTGTTTTTATATAATTCCAGTGCTGTAGCTTCCCATAACCTGCAAGTCTGCATTCTAGATTCAGAGATAATGTATCACAGGGGAACAGATAGCCATTTCGGACATACATCATATAATTTCTCAAGCTTAGGAACTGATACATTAAATTTGTCTTGGGTTAATATTTCTGCAGTGATATTTGCGTAATGCTTGTTACATTAAAGGGTTTAAAACCTTTTTTTTTGTACAATCCCTTCCATGACTATATACCTCAGGCACTTCACAGTTTGAAAACAGAGATTAAATTAAGTATCCTCTAGTGTATAAACATTCTGATGCTCTTCTTCAGAGCGGGCATAGATCTGAGGTTGTAATTAACATATTAACATCAAGGCCACTGCTGCTTGGCAGCCCATCTACCAATGATGCCAATTTATCATAGCAGCCCAGGCTGTTTTGCTTTAGCTGTAAAGTAAACTGTGTTGTCTTGGGCAATAGCCATCAATAATATGGTACAATTCTTGCAATTTCAAATTCCACACCTCCACCACCAAGTTTGCAATTTATTTCAGACCTTTGCACCTCTTTTCGCATCCAGAATTGGACAAATAAATGGTATGAATTTTTTAACATGTCTGAAATATGCAGCAAGAATGCTTTACCATGCTGTCATGATGGTATGGTTTAGAAATTAAATGGCATTACTCAGATCAAGCTTCCTCATTAAACGCCTCATTCACAAACATTATTAAGGGCAATTGCGGTAGTGTAACAAACTCTTTTACTGTTTGCAGGCTTGCTGGGAATTTGCAAAGGGTTACTAGACTCTCTACAGTACACCTACTCGGTTTTTAAAGCGAACCAAACTTTTTAGATTACTTTTCAGAATAAGTTGTCATATGTGTGTACAAGAGGAATAGCACTATTTCTAGCCATTATATAAATAGTTTTTTCTTTTTTTTGCCGTTTTCCCCTCTGAAAGGCTCTGTTTATAATTCTCAGTTGTCTCTGAGCTACTGGTTGGAGCCTAATGTCTATCATGTCTTCTATACACAGCACACATAGATAAGGAGAATCCTACTCTCTTATCTCTATCACATATATAGAAGCTGCAGCAGCATGGAGGAGATTACACAGCAGTTTTTAGCAGTGTAGCTGGGAATCCAGTACTGTGGTTAGATATAACACTTACCAAGAAGCTGCAGCACGTCTGTGTGTCTTTTTCACTCTAATCCCCCTTCCCTCCCTATAGACTGGTATAGGCAGCATGTCTGTGTCTCTTTCTCTCCCTGCTTTCTCCTCCTGCTCCCCTTTCCATTGACTTCTATTGGCAGGCTGTGAATACACACACTCCCGACTTCTGCAGTCCGTCTGTAACTAGGGACAGATTTTGCTTGACAACAGGGGGTGGACACCAGATGAGAGAAAGGGAGACACCTAGTGGCAGTAAGTTCACACAGAATTTGCATGGATAAAACAACTAAATTATAACAATAAGTAAATTATAAAGTTGCTATATATCAGGTATACTATTAGACTAGCTTAAGTTGTTTGAAAGATTAGCACCTATTTAAGTACAGAGTTGTTTTATATTCTGATAATCACACTTTCTTGTGCTATAGGATCAGGGCCACGACAAGGGGTAGATATAGATTTTATACTCTACAGGCTCCTGTAGCATATGCATGCATGAGAAAATTTTCACACAGTTACTAGGTATAAGAATTTCATAGCACAGTCATGTTTTTAAACTTCCCCATAATGATGACAATGACATATCTGTATGGTATGGTTCATTATAACTGTTCCTTTAAACTGAAACGACACAATAAATAGGTTACATCAAGTCGTTTTATTTTATAGCAGACAGTAAAGGCTTTTAAGCAAGGTGTCGGCTGAGAAATGTACGTTTTAAGGCTTTTTTCATTTAGTGTTTAACAAATGTGGCTTGGTAAAGCTTTTCTGAACTCCTTGGTCCTTGAAGTCATTAGTCTATAAAAGCAATGAAGACTGAACATACAACTCAGTCTGTAAACATAACAATTTTAAGGCATGTCCCAGTTAATTAGTGACAAGTGGATATCTCTGTAATTTGTCCAATGCCTACTTTTTATATTGAGGTTCGCGGGTATAGCTTATTACATACATTTTCAACTTCGTAAAAAGTTTTTTACTTTTTAAATGTCTTTTTATTGACAATTAAAGTGGATTATTTAAGGGCAGCATAATATAGTGACAGGTCCACTGAGCATTTTTATCAAACGGAAAAAAATATATTGTGCTGTTGATAGCAGATGAGAAAGAAAACATGTTTGAGTCTGCTGTATTCATTAGCCTAGCATTTCCCCCAACTTCTCACGCCTACAACCAATGAATGACAGCAGCTAAACATTGACAGCATCTGCCTATATACTAGTACATAGTGCCCATTACCATGACTGGTGATATTCTCATCACCGATAGCATGAATAATAAAATCTATTGCACAATTTAAAGTGAAGTGAACTAAAGATAAATTAGGGCAATTATGTATTTTGGGTGTTTTGCCTCTTAAATAGTCCGTCTTCATGAAAAACGACACTGCCCGCCGGTCTAAAATATAATTATGGTGTTATATTCTATTTAGGAGTTTTTGACCATGACAAACTTTAGACTGGGCACAGAGAGTCCTTCAGAAATGTAATTATATGAGTGTTCCGTTTAATATATTACACACAGGACATAAGATTTATAGTGTAAATTAACAATATACAAGCTGCCTGACAATAGAAAAAAACATAAAAAATATCCATGTAATGCTGGCGACTCAAGGCTTGAGCACTCTCGCGAGGTCCTTGATTATTGAAGTGCCAGTTTTAGTATGATGCATTGCCCATAAATTTATTGGTTGTCTTCGTTGATTTACTATACATCACACAAGGATTCACAATGTTGATTAAAGTGTATATAGTTTTTTATGTTTTGATTTAAATGTGGAGTAAATGACAATTAAGAAAAATGTAGCACGGTTTCCTTTTCATATTTCTTTTTGCTAAGAAGTCAACATTTTTTGATCTATGTACACCACCGTTCAGAAGTTTAGGGTCACTTAGAAATTTCCTTATTTTTGAAAGAAAAGCACAGTTTTTTTTCAATGAAGATAACATTAAATTAATCAGAAATACACTCTATACATTGTTAATGTGCTAAATGACTATTCTATCTGCAAACGTCTGTTTTTTAATGCAATATCTACATAGGTGTAAAGAGGCCCATTTCCAGCAACCATCACTCCAGTGTTCTAATGGTACATTGTGTTTGCTAACTGTGTTAGAAGGCTAATGGATGATTAGAAAACACTTGAAAAACCCTTGTGCAATTATGTTAGCACCGCTGTAAACAGTTTTGCTGTTTAGAGGAGATATAAAACTGACCTTCCTTTGAGCTAGTTGAGAATCTGGAGCATTACATTTGTGGGTTCGATTAAACTCTCAAAATGGCTAGAAAAAGAGAGCTTTCATGTGAAACTCGACAGTCTATTCTTGTTCTTAGAAATGAAGGCTATTCCATGCGAGAAATTGCCAAGAAACTGAAGATTTCCTACAACGGTGTGTACTACTCCCTTCAGAGGACAGCATATACAGGCTCTAACCAGAGTAGAAAGAGAAGTGGGAGGCCCCGCTGCACAACTGAGCAACAAGACAAGTACATTAGAGTCTCTAGTTTGAGAAATAGACGCCTCACAGGTCAACTGGCAGCTTCATTAAATAGTACCCGAAAAACGCCAGTGTCAACGTCTACAGTGAAGAGGTGACTCCGGGATGCTGGCCTTCAGGGCAGAGTGGCAAAGAAAAAGCCATATCTGAGACTGACTAATAAAAGGAAAAGATTAATATGGGAAAAAGCACACAGACATTGGACATAGGAAGATTGTAAAAAAGTGTTATGGACAGACGAATCGAAGTTTGAGGTGTTTGGATCACACAGAAGAACATTTGTGAGACGCAGAACAACTGAAAAGATGCTGGAAGAGTGCCTGACGCCATCTGTCAAGCATGGTGGAGGTAATGTGATGGTCTTGGGTTGCTTTGGTGCTGGTAAAGTGGGAGATTTGTACAAGGTAAAATGGATTTTGAATAAGGAAGGCTATCACTCCATTTTGCAACGCAGTGCCATACCCTGTGGACAGCGCTTGATTGGAGCCAACTTCATCCTACAATGACCCAAAGCACACCTCCAAATTATGCAAGAACTATTTAGGGAAGAAGCAGGCAGCTGGTATGTAATGGAGTGGCCAGCGCAGTCACCAGATCTCAACCCCATAGAGCTGTTGTGGGAGCAGCTTGACCGTATGGTACGCAAGAAGTGCCCATCAAGCCAATCCAACTTGTGGGAGGGCCTTCTGAAGCATGGGGTGAAATTTTTCCCGATTTCCTCAGCAAATTAACAGCTAGAATGCCAAAGGTCTGCAATGCTGTAATTGCTGCAAATGGAGCATTCTTTGACGAAAGCAAAGTTTGAAGGAGAAAATTATTATTTCAAATAAAAATCATTATTTCTAACCTTGTCAATGTCTTGACTATATTTTCTAGTCATTTTGCAACTCATTTGATAAATATAAGTGTGAGTTTTCATGGAAAACACAAAATTGTCTGGGTGACCCCAAACTTTTGAACGGTAGTGTATAGGCATGCCATCATTTGGCTTCATGTGCTCAGTTAAGTGGACAGGTTCACCACTGAATGGCATAGTGATGTGATAAAAGCACACTGTAATCTTTCTAAGAAACAGAAACTTAAAAGTGTATGTTAACCTTTAGTAAAAACTACTGATTCATAAACAACAATTCCTTACTATAGCCTTTTTTTTTCAGAACCACTCTCTTTACAAGAGAGGTAGCTCTTTGTTCCAGGAAAGTAGCTAGGGGGCACTAGTGGGACAAGTACTACCATTGCTGGATGCCAGGGACACTGGCAACAGACAAATCTGCTTTAGACAGTTTATAAAGAGCAGGGCCATTTTAATACATTGGTTGGCCCAGTGCAAAGGTTTCATGAGTGGGCCCCCTCCGCATGAACATTTTGCTCACTGTCTTACGATATGTACATATTTAATTAAACATCATAAAAAAAACTGTTATATCTATTTAGAAGTTGTTGTTTTAAAAAAAAAAACATGACGGGAAAGATTTGGACTCACAGCTGACATCTTTTCTGATTGTAGTCAGTCTCCATTCTCTTCTGTATCCAGCCCAGACCGCCATGATAACTTCATCCAGTCACAATTGAACAGTGCTCCTGAAAACACTAGCGGCAGATAGATAGTGATCCAAACAGTAATAGTGCCCCACAGTGGCGTAACTACCGCCGTAGCAGCAGTAGCGGCTGCTACGGGGCCCGCGGCATGAGGGGGCCCGTGTCGCCCGCCGGCACGGGCCCCCACCATGGCCGGAGGCTCCGCTAGCTGCCGCTATGGCTGCTACAGCGGGACGCCACTGAACACTACGGCAGAGCAGGGAGGTATCTCCCCGCTCTACCATTAAACAAAAGACATGTATCCCCTATCCACAGGATAGGGGATACATGTGTGATCGCTGGCATTGATAGGGAGTATGTATGGCGTTCCCTACAGGGGGGGACGCTGTATGGCGTTCCCTACAGGGGGGGCTGTATTGCGTTCCTTACAGACCCCCCTGTAGAGAACGCCATACAGACTCCCTGTAGGGAACGCCATACATACAGCCCCCCCGTAGATAACGCCAGACAGCCCCCTCTGTAGATAGCGCCATACAGTCCCCCCTGTAGATAACGCCATACAGACCCCCTGTAGATAGCGCCATAGAGTCCCCCTGTAGATAACGCCATACAGCCCCCCTGTAGATAGCGCCATACAGCCCCCTGTAGATAGTGACATACAGCCCCCCCTGTAGGGAACGCCATACAGTCCCCCCTGTAGGGAACGCCATACAGTCCCCCCCTGTAGGGAACGCCATACAGTCCCCCACTGTAGGGAACGCCATACAGTCCCCCCTGTAGGGAACGCCATACAGTCCCCCCTGTAGGGAACGCCATACACCCCCCCTGTAGGGAACGCCATACAGTCCCCCCATAGATAACGCCATACAGCCCCCCCGTAGATAACGCCATACAGCCCCCCCGTAGATAACGCCATACAGCCCCCTCTGTAGATAGCGCCATACAGCCCCCTCTGTAGATATCTACAAAGGGGGCTGTATGGCGTTATCTACAGGGGGGCTGTATGGCGTTATCAAAAGGGGGGGTTTGTAAAAAAGGCACTATCTACAAGGGGGGGGGGTTGTGTGACACCCGGGGGAAGGGGGGCCCCAGTCAAAAGTTTGCTATGGGGCCCAGTCTTTCCTAGTTACGCCCCTGGTGCCCCAGATGGTAATAGTACCATACACGATAAAAGTACACCCATTTGTGCTATACACTGTAATAGTTTTTCCTTTTGTGACCATGTAGCAATAGTACCCCCTTGTAGGCTCCACACAGAAACAGTGCCCCACTCACTGCAATAATAACCTTTTTGTTCTCCCCATGCAATAATAATGCCCCCTTTTGTGCCCCCACACACAGAATGAATCGCCCCTTTTGTGCCCACACACGCAGAATTAACGCCCCTTTTGTGCCGCCGCACAGTAATATTAGCCCTAGAAATAAAAATGAAAGGATACTTACCTAACTCCGTTTCCACAATGAGAATGAGAGCAGCTGTGGCATCTTCTGGACTGTACTGCCAGTGGCCTGGTGCAGGGGGCGTCATGCATTAAGAGGCACTGAGAACACAAGACATTAGTGGCCCGACTTCAACATTCCTGCACAAACAGCACAATGTAGTGGTGACATCACCAAAATGCCTGCACCGGGCTCCAGACATCTTGTGCTCTCAATAACTTGTCGCAGGTGACACAATGCTGTTACTGCATCCCACCACCCGCCCTGGTCCCAGACGTCTATTACAGAGAATGGCGGAGCAGACAGCCAACATTTTTTTAACTGTATTTGTGCGCTGAGGATGCAGATACAGATCATAGTGGTGCCCTATGGTTAAAGCGGTTCTGATTTAGATACAGGGCTGATTTAGATATAGGGCCTCTGGCTGTCAGGGCATGATGGGAGTTATAGTTTTGGCACAGCTGGAGAATCACAGGTTGGGAACCACTACTGTAGGAGAAAGTTACGTTTTTAAGACAATCCAAATATTAAGCTAATAAAATACAGTAGCTACAGTACTTTGTAGTAGGGAACTTAGTAGGTAAGACCACAATCAAGAGAATTTCTTGTCAAAATAATCTTTGATTTCCTAACAAAATTTTCTTTCAAATTGAAAATCCACAAAAATAATGGAGCAGGATCTCTAAGAACACTAAATAATTATAACATAATTTCATATTTTGAGCTTATTCACAACTGTATAGTATCAATGCATTAATAATATCCGGTTGCTAATCTCCATTTGTTTGCAGGAATCGAGGATTGTCATCCTGACATAAACAATAATCAATGCATCATTTATAAACTGTCATACTGATTCACTCAATATTGAATATTACTCCTGAAAAATAGTCTCCTGCTGACTACTAAGTGTACAGTTAACCATTGCTGAAGAATTTCAGCTCAACCAAATTGCTAAGATGTGCATAAGCCTTCATTTACCTACCGTTGGCACGACAGTGTTAAATCTGAATTCTTCATTAGTAACATTTATAATGTACATCAGCATAGAGATAGTGGCGTAATAATCAACTGCTGAGATCTTTACAACAAACTCTGGCTTTTTATTTTTTCACCATCTTTTTTTGGGGGGGAAGATACTCAGCTGAACACAATCTGCTAATTAGCCTTTGAATCTGCTAATCAGCTTGTGTAATTCCAAGATATTATAGACTTCACTAATTAGCAAAGAAGTTTGTGGTCCTGCTTGCAGATGGAAGAAATTACTTGTACAACACTGTATAGGGCTCACGGTCTACATGATTAGGGCATTGTTCTGCTTTAAAGGTATGTGACTAATCAAGTTTGACCATTAACTTAGTTGAAGAATAGGTTTTATAATGATGTGGTTTACTCTATTGAGAACTGTTTTAAATAATGTCACATATAATGCTAGATTTATAGAGCATATAAAACAGTGTATACTGTTAAATCAGTTTCTGATCTAAATTATAACAATTTTAGAACATGGTGTAAAGATCAACCTTATACCTTTTCCTTGCTCCATCTGATGGGGTTCAGTAAAATGGAATAGTTAAAGGGGTTTTCCCTCGAATGTCACTTATCACCAATCCACAAGATAGGAGATACCGTAAGTGTCTGATCGCTGGCGGCCCAACCGATCACAATAATGTGGTTCCCATGTCTCCCATTCTAAATTGAGCGACAGTTGAATATGTGTGCTGCCGCTCCATTCAACTCTATGGGTCTGACAAAGATAGCCTAGTACAGCTCTGTTGTATAATTTCTCTTGACTTTTGCCTCTCTGGATTCCCTGCCTTGTCAGACTGTTGAGCTTTCTGTCTGTATTCTAATTCCTTTCTGCCTTACTCCACAAACTGTTACTGTTCATCTGTGTACCAAACTTGTATTGTTTGCTGACCATGTCTCTGCTTCACTTTACAACCTGTTGCTGCCTATCTGTGTATCGATTTGGATAATTTACTGACCAGGTCTTCTTCATGCTAGATACTGTTGCTTCTAATATGTACCCAACCTGTACTGTTATCTGACTACACTTGCTATTGTTAAGGATCTGCCAGGCACAGCTTCTTTATCCACGCCCATAGGTAATCAGTCTGCACCTGCTTCTATGTCTGTGAGACTGATTCCATCTTCCACTACTCAGGATGGCAGGCTTAGGAGTGGGAGAGCCTATCACAGCCTGGCCAGACGGAGCTAGCTCCCGCCCTCTGTCTATTTATACCTGCCTTTCCTGTTGCTCCTTGCTTGTGATTTCTTCTCTGTTGGTTTCCTGGCCCTGCTGCAGCTTCGTGATCTACTTGTCCCTGCTTCGTATTGACCCTGGCTTACTGACTACTCTTCTGCTCTGCGTGTGGTACCTCGTACACTCCTGGTTTGACTCGGCTTGTTCACTACTCTCCTGCTCTACGTTTGGCACCTCGTACTCTCCTGTTTTGACTCGGCTCGTTTACTACTCTTGTTGCTCACGGTGTTGCCGTGGGCAACTGCCCCGTTTCCCTTTGTTCTGTGTTTCCTTGTCTGTTGTCTGTCGTGCACTTATTGAGTGTAGGGACCGTCGCCCAGTTGTACCCCGTCGCCTAGGGCAGGTCGTTGCAAGTAGGCAGGGACTGAGTGACGGGTAGATTAGGGCTCACTTGTCTGTTTCCCTATCCCTGTCATTACATAATCACAAGCCCATATACCTACTCTACCCTGGTCCCTCACACCACTATGGACCCCCTTGAGACCCTGGTTCAGCAAATGCAGGGTCTCTCCCTACAGGTCCAGGCCCTGGCTCAGAGGGTCAACCAGCCTGATGCTACCATGGTAGTGCCCCTCACCTCACCTCTTGAACCCCACCTCAAGTTGCCTGACAGGTTCTCAGGGGACCGGAAGACTTTTCTCTCCTTTCGGGAGAGTTTTAGGCTCTATTTTCATTTAAAGCCCCACTCCTCAGGTTCTGAGAGCCAGCGGGTGGGTATAATTATGTCCCGGCTCCAGGAAGGGCCCCAAGAATGGGCCTTCTCCTTGGCTCCTAACGCCCCTGAACTTTCCTCCGTTGATCTTTTCTTTTCCGCTCACGGACTCATTTATGATGAGACTGACAGGACTGCCTTTGCCGAGAGTCAGCTGGTGACCTTACGTCAGGGTAAGAGACCTGTTGAGGAGTACTGCTCTGACTTTAGGAAGTGGTGCGTAGCTTCTCGGTGGAATGACCCTGCCTTATGGTGCCAGTTTAGGTTGGGTCTGTCGAACGCCCTGAAAGACCTGCTAGTTAGCTATCCCTCTTCTGACTCCCTAGACCAGGTTATGGCTTTAGCGGTACTACTTGACCGACGTCTCAGGGAACGACAAAGTGAACATTTATGTGTTTTCTCCTCTGACTCCCCCATGATGCCTCCCGAGGTTCCGTTGCTTCGTTCTTCCACGGAAGACTCGGAGGTACCTATGCAACTCGGGGCCTCCGTGTCCCCCCAACAACGTAGAGAGTTCCGCAGGAAGAATGGTCTCTGCTTCTATTGTGGGGATGACAAGCATCAAGTGAACACCTGTCATAGGCGTAAGAATAAGCAACCAGAAAACTTCCGCGCCTAAGTGATCATCGGGGAGGTCACTTGGGCGCACAGGTATTTCCCGTAAATATGAAACGTAATAAAATCTTGCTTCCCTTTCAGGTCTCTTTTGGTGGTAGGTCTGCTACCGGCAGTGCCTTTGTGGATTCAAGGTCGTCTGCTAATATCATGTCTGTGGAATTTGCTATGTCTCTAGCTATGCCTTTGATTGATTTGCCTAAACCTGTCCCGGTAGTGGGTATCGACTCCACTCCTCTTGCTAATGGTTATTTTACACATCATACCCCTGTTTTTGAACTCCTTGTTGGCTCCATGCATTTGGAGCAGTGCTCTGTACTGTTGATGCAGGGACTATCGTCCGATTTGGTTTTAGGCCTTCCCTGGTTGCAGTTGCATAATCCCACGTTTGACTGGAATACTGGGGATCTTACCAAATGGGGTAATGAATGCTCGACGTCATGTTTTTCTGTTAATTCTATTTCTCCCCCTGAGGAGGTGAACACGCTACCGGAGTTTGTTCAGGACTTCGCTGATGTTTTCTCTAAGGAGGCCTTCGAAGTGTTACCTCCTCATAGAGAATACGATTGCGCTATCGATTTGGTACCAGGAGCTAAGCTCCCTAAGTGTAGGATATTTAATCTCTCTTGTCCCGAACGTGAAGCCATGAGAGAGTATATCCAGGAATGCCTGGCCAAGGGTTACATTTGCCCCTCTACTTCTCCGGTAGGTGCTGGCTTCTTCTTCGTAGGGAAGAAGGATGGTGGTCTTAGGCCATTCATTGACTACCGTAACTTGAATAAGGTCACTGTTAGGAACCAGTATCCCCTTCCTTTGATTCCTGATCTCTTTAATCAGGTTCAGGGGGCCCAATGGTTCTCTAAGTGTGATCTACGGGGGGCGTATAACCTTATCCGCATCAAAGAGGGGGATGAGTGGAAGACTGCGTTTAACACGCCCGAAGGTCATTTAGAATACCTCGTCATGCCCTTTGGGTTGTGTAATGCTCCCGCGGTCTTCCAGAATTTCATTAATGAGATTTTAAGAGATTACCTGGGGGTATTTCTTGTAGTGTACCTTGATGACATACTTGTGTTTTCCAAGGACTGGTCCTCCCACATTGAGCATGTCAGGAAGGTGCTCCAGGTCCTTCGGGAAAACAAACTGTTTGTGAAAACCGAAAAATGTGTGTTTGGGGTACAGGAGATACCATTTTTGGGTCAAATCCTCACTCCTCATGAATTCCGCATGGACCCCGCCAAGGTCTAGGCTGTGGCGGAATGGGTCCAATCTGCCTCCCTGAAGGCGTTACAGTGTTTCTTGGGGATCGCTAATTATTACAGGAGATTTATTGCTAACTTCTCGGTCATCGCTAAGCCTTTTACGGACCTCACTCGCAAGGGTGCTGATCTCCTCCGCTGGCCTCCTGAGGCTGTCCAGGCTTTTGAGGCCCTTAAGAAGTGCTTTATCTCGGCCCCGGTGTTGGTTCAGTCCAACCAAATGGAGCCATTTATCGTGGAGGTTGATGCGTCCGAGGTGGGAGTGGGGGCTGTCTTGTCCCAGGGTACCAGGTCCCTCACCCACCTCCGTCCCTGTGCCTACTTCTCCAGGAAGTTTTCGCCCACTGAGAGTAACTATGATATTGGCAACCGCGAACTCTTAGCCATTAAATGGGCATTTGAAGAGTGGCGCCACTTCCTGGAGGGGGCTAGGCACCAGGTAACGGTCCTTACCGACCACAAGAATATGGTTTTCCTAGAATCAGCCCGGAGGCTAAACCCGAGACAAGCTCGATGGGCGTTATTTTTTACCAGATTAAATTTTTGGGTTACCTATAGGGCTGGGTCTAGCTTCATGGCCAGCCCTCCTTCGGAGGAAGATCCTGCTTGTATTTTGCCTCCATGTATAATCATTTCCTCTATTGAGTCTGATTTAGTCTCTGAAATTGCTGCTGATCAAGGTTCAGCTCCCGGGAACCTTCCTGAGAACAAGCTGTTTGTTCCCCTGCAATTCCGGCTAAGGGTACTTAGGGAAAATCATGACTCCGCACTATCTGGTCATCCAGGCATCCTGGGTACCAAGCACCTCATTGCCAGAAACTATTGGTGGCCTGGGTTGCCTAAAGACGTTAAGGCCTACATCGCCGCTTGTGAGGTTTGTGCTAGGTCCAAGACTCCCAGGTCCCGACCAGCGGGCTTACTACGTTCTTTGCCCATTCCCCAGAGACCTTGGACCCATATCTCCATGGATTTTATCACCAATTTGCCTCCATCTCAAGGCAAGTCGGTAGTGTGGGTTGTAGTAGACCGCTTCAGTAAGATGTGCCACTTTGTGCCCCTCAAAAAACTACCCAATGCTAAGACGTTAGCTACCTTGTTTGTCAAACACATCCTGCGTCTCCATGGGCTCCCTGTGAATATTGTTTCTGACAGAGGGGTACAATTTGTTTCTTTGTTTTGGAGAGCCTTCTGTAAACAGTTGGAGATTGATCTGTCCTTCTCCTCTGCCTTCCATCCTGAAACTAATGGCCAAACCGAGGACTAATCAGTCTCTAGAACAATATTTAAGGTGTTTTATCTCTGACTTTCAACATGATTGGGTCTCATTCATTCCCCTCGCCGAATTTTCCCTTAATAACCGGGTCAGTAACTCGTTAGGGGTCTCCCCCTTTTTCTGTAATTTTGGGTTTTATCCACGGTTCTCCTCCGTTTCACCTGGTAGTTCCAACAATCCCGAGGTAGAGGTCGTTCATCGGGAACTGTGCACAGTCTGGGCCCAGGTTCAGAAGAACCTAGAGGCGTCCCAGAGCATACAAAAAACTCAGGCAGATAGAAGACGTTCTGCTAACCCCTTGTTTATGGTCGGGGATCTGGTGTGGCTATCGTCAAAGAACTTGCGCCTTAAAGTCCCGTCCAAGAAGTTTGCTCCCCGGTTTATAGGGCCGTACAAGGTCATTGAAGTCCTCAATCTTGTCTCCTTCCGACTGGAGTTGCCCCCATCTTTTCGAGTTCACGACGTGTTTCATGCCTCCCTCCTTAAACGCTGCTCCCCGTCCTTGGCTCCCTCGAGGAAACCTCCTGTCCCCGTTCTCACCCCTGAGGGGGTAGAATTCGAGGTGGCCAAGATTGTGGACAGCAAGATGGTCCAAGGCTCCCTCCAGTACCTGGTCCATTGGAGAGGATACAGACCTGAGGAGAGGACTTGGGTACCCGCCCGGGATGTTCACGCTGGGGTATTGGTCAGGAGGTTCCACCTTCGTTTCCCCAATAAACCAGGTCCATCTAGAAAGGGTCCGGTGGCCCCTCATAAAAGGGGGGGTACTGTTAAGGATCTGCCAGGCACAGCTTCTGTATCCATGCCCATAGGTAATCAGTCTGCACCTGCTTCTATGTCTGTGAGACTGACTCCATCTTCCACCACTCAGGATGGCAGGCTTAGGAGTGGGAGAGCCTATCACAGCCTGGCCAGACAGAGCTAGCTCCCGCCCTCTGTCTATTTATACCTGCCTTTCCTGTTCCTCCTTGCTTGTGATTTCTTCTCTGTTGGTTTCCTGGCCCTGCTGCAGCTTCTTGATCTACTTGTCCCTGCTTCGTATTGACCCTCGCTTACTGACTACTCTTCTGCTCTGGGTTTGGTACCTCGTACACTCCTGGTTTGACTCGGCTCGTTTACTACTCTTGTTGCTCACGGTGTTGCCGTGGGCAACTGCCCCGTTTCCCTTTGTTCTGTGTTTCCTTGTCTGTTGTCTGTCGTGCACTTATTGAGTGTAGGGACCGTCGCCCAGTTGTACCCCGTCGCTTAGGGCGGGTCGTTGCAAGTAGGCAGGGACTGAGTGGCGGGTAGATTAGGGCTCACTTGTCTGTTTCCCTATCCCTGTCATTACAGCTATTATCACCCCCTCTGCCAGATCATTTCAGCCACTGGATTCTGAAACTTCTACTGACTTGACAGAATAGTCTGGCCCAAAATATGAGGCAACATATTGACAAACTACAAACATTTTTAGCCACCTATCAAGAAAAAATTTCCTTATCTGCAAGATCAGCAAAGAAAGTTTATTGAGTTGCAGAAAATAATTTTCTGCATATGCATGGTACTGCTGGAATTATGGAATCACGATTTGAGAAATTCCCAAGTTGGAAATGTATGGAATTGCTAGGTGAGCGATTCCCCAAAGGCTGCTGAAGACTGTCAGGAATGAGCGTGCAAATAAATCCGCAATCCCAAATCCGTCACAACTCTGATCAACAGAATTTAAGGCTACTCTCACCAGAGCCCAGAGCAAGGCAGATTGGACTTTGCAGCAAGGAACCCAGGTTGTTTTAACAGAGTTCAGTATTGGAGAAGAGGTGCAATGCAGGCAATACCAGAGCAAACAACATGACAGCCCGAGGGTTAACATAAAGTCCAAATCACAAAGCTAGTGGATATCAGGAATTGCAGAGGGCAAAACCAGCCGGGAGCAGAAAGTCCAAATCAATAAGCAAAGGTTAACCCATAGACAAGCCGAGGTCCATATCCAAAAAGTGCAAATAGTCAAAGGTACATGGTATAGTCAGTAGCTTGATCAAACACTTGGAGACAAGGAAAATTACAAGCAAAGAAAACAGAACCAACACAGATTTTAATTTTACTCCACCCTTCAATCTGATAGGATTCACCGGAGCGACGGGATAATGACCAAACATCGCCTCCAGTCATGCCATGACTACTGCTGAGGAGGATAATCGTCCTGGCACGGCTGGAGGCGATGTTTAGTCAGTCTGCCGTCGCTCCGGTGAAGGCCCTGCAAGAGGAAGTCACGTCACAGCGTCATCAGATGAGTTGAAGGACTCAATTCAATTGTGCATTTGAATTTATCAAAGACCTACTGAAAGAAGAAGGGAAAGACTGGAAATAATTCGGCCCTCTCCTTTGGTCAATCAACTCTGTTGACACAGTAAGACACTGGCTCTATATCTAGACGTATGCAAATTGATGTTATTCAAAAATCCCTTACTACAACACAAATAGGGATGACGTACAGAAAATCTTTGCCTTTATTGTTGGGTTTCAGGGTATTATGCTGTTTATTGCCTAAATAAGATCCAGAGGGCAATCGCTTTAACTGATTTAAAAGAACACATGAAAGTGACATATGATCTGTTGGATTCAAAAATACATTAAATTTCTCCTCTGGCACAGGGGGAAGATAAGTTGTTGATAGGAGAGTCTCATTTTATAGTGCCAATATACATCTGCACTAAAACATGTGAAATATCTTGTTCTAATGCTGGTGGAAATTTCAAGGACATATTTGCTCATGATAATTATATCAAATTCTTAAAGTCAGCACCAGTAGGCATGGACACAGTTGATTGGTCATCCCTATCATCAGGGATAAAGAGAGAAAAAAACACGGCGCCACCTTGTGCAGATCAGTCGGTAAAGGTGAGACAAAAATGCCGTACTGCAGGTAATATGCTCACCTAGGTACGGAGTTAATAGGCGTGTAAATTAGAACCACAGTGCTGCTGCCAGATCCGAGTCGGCATCCAAATGGACCGCTTGGGAGGAGAAATATGCAGGAGAAAAGAGGATCATTCCAGGGGCGCTGCTGTGTGGTAGTAATGATAGGATCGAAGTCCGGAGATAATGATAAAATGAATTTATTCGAATGAGTGGCTACGCGTTTCAACGATGAACAATCGTCTTCATAAGGCCATATGCATAATACATTAGACACGTCTTATATAACATCTTGGTTCACAAATGACACGAGTGAAAAAAGCCGCCAAATCTGTAGAGGTCAGGGTGCGATCGTGACGTCACACCCGGCTTTTTACTTTTTTCACCAATCACACCGTGGATCAGTGAATAGATAAATGTGTTCAGTACATCAATCATTCACAGTGAGATTGTTACATAACAAAAGAGTAATAAATAAGAAAGAAGTTTAGGGTATTCATAAAAAACAAGGTAATGTCGACGTATGAATAATAAAAGCAAGGCATTAAACAAATGGTTAAAATGGACACAATAAGTGGAAGTTAAAAGTTAAAAGAGTAATTAAACGAAGGGCTGCGCTACAGACCAGTGGGTAGCAACGAAGGGCGCCGGGACGCGAACTTGGTAACCAGGGCAACCGGGCCGAGAACAGCGCAGCAGAGCATAAGGGGATATGCGTTTGCTGTGGATAATATGTAAAAGTTAAATTCTTTATTGAGAATATGTATAAAATATAATACTCTTTATTGCCCAGGTAGATTTTTCGGGATTTTGTGCGGCTCTAACAAAAGCGTTGCCAGGCAACAGAAAAACAAACATGACGGGAACAGCGAAAAAACAGAAATATCAGCGCTCGCTGTGAATAGACCCAAGAAGACCGCTTCGGGACAGGTTTGGTAAACATATGTATAATATTAGATATATAGTATTCTTTTTACACAGATCAAATATAGTTTGCAATATTCTGTGCAATTGTGATTAAGGAGGGAATGTCGATGTATTTTTGTGTATTATCATAGAATGCACAGCGTATTTTTTGGCTCTGGTGTTATATTGTATCAGCGGAATAATCACTTTACAGAAAATGATTTATAAAGAATGTTGGTTCTGACATGAATGAAATTATGTTACTAGACAACCAGTACGTGGCAAGTGGCATAGGGGGATCAAAAGAATCGGGGACTACATATTCCACGGGAGAGTTAATGAAATTAAATTAATTACGTATACAATAATTGGACTAAAAGGGAATAGTCACAACCTGTTGGACTTTATAAATAGAAAGAAATTTGATTTGAAAGAGCCAAAAGGAAGGTAAATAAGCATGAATGAATTTGTCACTAATATTGTCGGATCATACTCATTGTTTATTATTTATTATTTATTATTGTGTAATGATGTGACTTGTGGGAATTGTATGATTTCGAGTAGTGCTTTCACATTTGGAAAACTAAGGCTATTGGTTAATCAAGTGTTGATTCAGAGATATCATTCAAGCCCCCTGGGTATAAAGTCTGTAGTTTGAAGATCCAGTAGTTTTCCCTCTTTTGATCCCCCTATGCCACTTGCCACGTACTGGTTGTCTAGTAACATAATTTCATTCATTTCAGAACCAACATTCTTTATAAATAATTTTCTGTAAAGTGATTATTCCGCTGATACAATATAACACCAGAGCCAAAAAATACGCTGTGCATTCTATGATAATACACAAAAATACATCGACATTCCCTCCTTAATCACAATTGCACAGAATATTGCAAACTATATTTGATCTGTGTAAAAAGAATACTATATATCTAATATTATACATATGTTTACCAAACCTGTCCCGAAGCGGTCTTCTTGGGTCTATTCACAGCGAGCGCTGATATTTCTGTTTTTTCGCTGTTCCCGTCATGTTTGTTTTTCTGTTGCCTGGCAACGCTTTTGTTAGAGCCGCACAAAATCCCGAAAAATCTACCTGGGCAATAAAGAGTATATTATATTTTATACATATTCTCAATAAAGAATTTAACTTTTACAAATTATCCACAGCAAACGCATATCCCCTTATGCTCTGCTGCGCTGTTCTCGGCCCGGTTGCCCTGGTTACCAAGTTCGCGTCCCGGCGCCCTTCAGTGCTACCTAACAACCCACTGGTCTGTAGCGCAGCCCTTCGTTTAATTACTCTTTTAACTTTTAACTTCCACTTATTGTGTCCATTTTAACCATTTGTTTTATGCCTTGCTTTTATTATTCATACGTCGACATTACCTTGTTTTTTATGAATACCCTAAACTTCTTTCTTATTTATTACTCTTTTGTTATGTAACAATCTCACTGTGAATGATTGATGTACTGAACACATTTATCTATTCACTGATCCACGGTGTGATTGGTGAAAAAAGTAAAAAGCCGGGTGTGACGTCACGATCGCACCCTGACCTCTACAGATTTGGCGGCTTTTTTCACTCGTGTCATTTGTGAACCAAGATGTTATATAAGACGTGTCTAATGTATTATGCATATGGCCTGATGAAGACGATTGTTCATCGTTGAAACGCGTAGCCACTCATTCGAATAAATTCATTTTATCATTATCTCCGGACTTCGATCCTATCATTACTACCACACAGCAGCGCCCCTGGAATGATCCTCTTTTCTCCTGCATATTTCTCATCCCTATCATCAGGGCCTGTTACTCATGAGACTATGCAGCTTTTGAACTTTATAAAGCCCCATCCACTTTCCAACACTTTATCAATGTTGTTTTCAGGAACTTATTGCATGATATCTCAATTTAGGCAATCAAGGCAAGAAATCCAGTGAGCCAGATTGGACTCACCCTTTTGGCTTACTATATAAGTCTGGACCTTGCACTTTCTGATTGCCATACTATTGAGATTCCTGCCTGTAGTCTATTTCTTTTCAGCAATACTCTACAACCTGTTGTTGCCTGTCTACTGAACTTGGATTGTTTCCTGACCATGTTTCTGTCTCACTCTACAACCTGTTGCCGCTTATCTGTGTACCAAACTCGGATTTCATGCTGTTTAGCTTTCTATATGCCAAACCCTTCCACTACATGCAGGCCCACAGCTATACATCTAGTGTTTTTTCACCCTAATCGAGAGCGACTGGGATGACACACTCTGTCAGAGACTGACATCTCTGAAACTGACTAAAGTCCAATAGCGAGCCAATACACTTTTTTCTGCCCATAATTAGACTATTAAAAACAACGAACACACATATGACAAATTGGTTCAGGCACAACCCAGATATCATACCCTTACTAAATCTTAATACATTATCCAAAACCTTCAAATACATTTCCTTCAATTCCTATTGGAAAATGTTTTTAACCGGTTCCCGACCACTTGTTGTGTATTTATGGCCAGCGGTCAGGGTCCTTAAAACCTGCGCCATAGACTATTTACGGCACGGTATTTGGCTTGCTGCCCGAGCGATCGGGCAGCTGAATGTTGGGTCTCCGGCAGTCAGTGACTGCCGGGGACCTGAGGCGAGGATAGAAGCAGCTTTTGCTGCTTCTATCTTCTCTGAGCTCTTCTACACAGCGCTCAATTTTCACTGTGTTTATGAATAGAGGCAGCGGCAGCGCCGCTGTCTCAATTGGTCCCGGAGATCATGTGACTGGTCACATGATCCCCGGGGAGCCGTTATTGGTAGACTGCTGCTGGGTTTTACTAGACCCAGCACAGTCCTATTAGTGAAAATAGTCACTATTAGGCCCTGTTCACACTGAGTTTTTTTACGAGTTTTTTGGCACGGAAACCGCTCCGCAAAACTCGTCAAAAACCGCCCGAAAATGGCTTCCATTGATTTCAATGGGAGTTGGATGAGTTTTTTTACCGCGAGCAAAAAAAAACGCGTCGCAGTAAAAAGAAGCAACATGACCTATCTTGAGGCGGTTTCTGCCTCCAAAACCAATCAGTCAGAAAGGGTAAAAAAAACACCTCGCCGAGTGTTTTGACGAGTTTTTGTCAAACCACTGTGCAAAAAATGTCTGGGGCAATTTTCCTCCTTAAAAAAACTCAGTGTGAACACAGCCTTAGAGGGTTGATTTCCTCTGTAAATGGGAATGCTGTGCAGCCCCAGTTACAGTGGAAAAACATGGTGTAAAAAAATAAAAAAATAAATAAAGTCCCCCAAATGTCTTTTCTGACCTTTGAGGGACAGACTATAGTAATAAAAAAATAAAAGTAAAATAAAGTGCAATTTTTTTAAAATAATAAATACACATAAAATACCCACCCCAAAAAAACGTTCCCTTCGCCAATCATTGTCGTAACGCTAGCTCTGAGCCAATTACCCTAAAGTATCATGTAATATATAAAAATTTACGGTAGACAATGATGATCACAAATAAAATGTCTATTTTAGGGTAAAACTATGTTACTATATTACCAGAAAAAATAGCTGAAATGTAAAAAAGCTTATTTTTTTACTATTATTTTCAAACTTTAAGCCTAAAATTTTTAAAATAGCAAAAAGGATGTGTATAAAAATGATATAAAAAAATAAAACTGCATTGTCTACGGAAAAAAACATTGCAAAAATCACATAGTTAGCCCAACAAATAAAAAAGTCATAGCCGGTTAACTAACGCGTGCTAAAAAGGGCTAAACGGCGTCTGGTCCTGAAGGATCAAAATAGTACGGTCCTCAACCGTTTAAAAATTGCACACAGAGGATATTTTTCTCCCAAACGTAATTTCCTCTTGGGGATTATAGCAACCTCTTATGAATTCTGGTTACTCATTTTATGGGTCAGAATAAGTATGCAGCGATGAACATTGACTTCAGTCACTGTTGTGGAATGCCTAATACTTTCAGGTAATCCCTATGTAACGCAGGTCATCGCCGCCACCGGCTAATTGGATACGATGCCAGAGACCAGAGACCTGGTTCACCACCACCCCTAGCTGCAAATTTTGAACTAGAACCATCATTCTTATGTCTATTTAAAGACATTTTATATGACTTCTAGAAATCAACAAACAAATACATCCCTGGCTATGCATTTCCTTCTGTCCCCCCCCCCCTCTCCCTCTCTGCTTTCCCTGTTATGTTTGTTAAGTAAAAAAGCTTAATAAAAATATTTGGTAAAAAAAAAAAAGGAAAGAGGCTTCAAATATAACAGATATAACAGATATAAAAGCAAAGTAAAAATATTATTAGACTGATTATTAGGCTTTTTAAAGAGTGGGTAATGCAAAATTTAGAACGGAACTGCAACAAATTTAGTAAATTTTGTAGAATTTGGAAAACTATGTTATAAAACAATTTTTGTAGTGATTAGAAAGTACAATTATAAGTTTGAGATTACAACCAGTAATTGTGCAGGTACATCTCTTTGACATTACAGCTGGCATACACTGAAAGCACCAATTTTAATTATATGCTACTCAAAGCTGTTCAATAGCTGCAGAGTGCATGACAGTACTCTGTCATCCATAAAAAGCATGGAGTCGAATGAGACTGATCACAGCATGGAGTACAATGAGACTGATCACAGCATGGAGTACGAGACTGATTTTGCTCAATACAAAGCCTGTACATTAAGTTGCACTTTCAGTTTAGAGTACACAGTACCTCCTTAGTTTAGAGTACTCCAAAATTCA